>NC_045135.1:167500-217500 GCF_000499845.2 Phaseolus vulgaris
TATTTTTATTTTTGGAAGCGAAGCGACCTAGTCGAGCTATTGTCAAGTTAAGCAGTTCCTCTTGTCGAGCTAGACTCTACTCGCGCTATAGTCGAGGAAAGCTCGCGCGTTATTCGTGTTAAGCTGTCGAGTTAACTAGACTCGAGGAACTAATCCTTTAGGTTTAGGCAACTCCTCCTCTCTGAGAAGAGGACACTGACTTTAGTTCAGTGCAACAACAAAAGAAAGGACCCTTACCCCTCTATATCCCTTTTTTTGGGGGGAAGATCAAACTCTTTAACTAAATCTACTACTGTTCTCACTCATTGACATAAGTCAAAGCTAAAACTTCCTTACTCAAAGAACTCGTACCGGTACTCTTGAGTTCACAACCCTCAAAACCTTAGATTGGAGTATAAACTCGATCCTACTAATTACGTAGAACCATGAGCCATCGATCGAGTGAGTTCGAGGTGGTTCATGCTTTCTATATAACTCGCTGTACGCTAAGGCAAAGGTTGTAACCATGCGTCATGCGTGCCGTAAGCGGGCTCTGGTGGGGGAACCCGTAGGAAGGGGGGACGACCCGCCGAATTCACATCAGAAATCGCCAGAACACAAACGAAATCTTGAATTGCGTATAGAAACAAAACGAACCACTTCTATTCTCGGAGCTTAGGTATATGAAGAATGGCTTTTTGGTCCCTTTCGTCCAGTGGTTAGGACATCGTCTTTTCATGTCGAAGACACGGGTTCGATTCCCGTAAGGGATGGCTACTCTTTCTTTCCCGGCCGCTTTCAGTTAGTGTTCATTGCTGAGTGATCGCTCGCTATCTGGCTGGAAAAGGTGGTCCGGAAGCTTTCTCTCTCCCAGCAAGCAAGACGAGATCACCACTTCTCTCAGTAATGGACTTCCTTTCATTCTTCCTTAGCCTTAGATGTCCTATCATAGATTATCGAACCTCCGACATGACTCCCCATGCATGCGTTCTTTCTCTCCTCCCCTCAGCCATACATCTCTTTTTTTCTTTTGGCCGTTTTTGTTAGGCATTGAACCCCACCTTAGGTGCTGAGTGGTGTCCTCCCCTCCCTAATACCTAACAAAAAGTTCCGTCTATGGAGCCTCAAGCTTAAACCATGGCAGTAAGCAGTAAGTTGGCCTAGTCTCTTGCCCAGCCTTCGCCTTCTTCAGTGGCCAAGTGCGTTCAACGGCGGCCTACCACCTTTCTTTTTCAAGGTTGAGCTTGTTCAATTGAAGCTAATGCTATGCTGCCCTTCCCTTGTTCAAGAGAAGGCGAGGACTTTTAGCTACCGGCCCAAACAAAAGAGATTAGCCTCTTGATCGATCGATTGATTGGATTGCAGTACGAAGGGGTTTAAGAAGGAGGCATTGGAGAGAAGTAGGCATGGTGGCCAACCAAGGCAGTGAAATCGAGACAATCAATCGGAAGAGGGTTTAGTTAGGAGTCCGGGTTCCATCCTATAAGTTGAAGGAAGGGGGCAAAGGAAGTGATCTTTGCCCTTAGTCTTGGGTTCAGTGAATAGGGAAATTAGGTTAGTCTTATTCCCTAGCTGAGTGAATAGGCCGATCTTTCGTATAGTGATAACGCTTTCTCTGATAGGGGTCTATTTTATCTGACTTGACTCAGCTTGACCTACTTGACTCAGCGGTTAGAGTATCGCTTTCATACGGCGAGAGTCATTGGTTCAAATCCAATAGTAGGTAAGGCCGAAAGCCCTGCGCCAGCATGACAGCAAGCACGGACTGGCGGAGTAAACTGAATGACCAAAGCATCGGTTGCTTCCACTTGTGGCCTTCTTCGACCGCCTTGACACCTGAATCTAAGGGAACCCCCTCTCCTCTCTTCTTCTCTTCATGTATGTGGGCTGCCTGCCCCGTCCCGAATAGACGAACAGGAACAAGCTAAAGGCGCGAGAGTTTATACTCAATGCACCTCCCCTCTTCCACAATTAGGTGAAGACCAGGGGGCCGGAAACCCCAACGGGAAACCTTTCACCGCGCCACACGATTCTTTCGCGAAGCGCTCTCTCAGACGCACTCCTGCCTCCGCAAGCAAAGAGGTTTCAAAGATACCAGGCGACCAAGTGAAAGTGAACAGCCCCGAGCAAATCTTATAGAGAGCGTACCCGTTGTAGCCAAAAAAAAAGAAATGAACACATCTATAGTTGTGGACAGTAAAAAAAAGAGGTTCTTCGAAGCTGTGCTAATGGTGGTCAAGGATAAGGTACTAGTTTAAGTGGGAGACATTCAGTCTGCATGAGAAATCTGGGAGACTCCACAGAGAATGTATGAGTCAGTTACAATGGTAAACATTTTCTTCGGCAACGGTTTTTTCCAAGCAAGATGCAAGAGGGGACGAGCGTGTCTCAGCACTTAGACAAGATGGAGAATCTTCTCCAAGAATTTTTAGCAGTGAGAGTCAAAATGACTGATCGTGATTAGTGACCGGGAAGTCTGCTTCGTTTGAGTCTTTTACAACCACTCTCTCCCGTTAAACTCCTCCTTTCACTATGATTGATCTGACCATTTTATTTAGGCAGAAGCTGAAAAGAGATTTGAACAGCAGTCTGAAAAGAAAAGACTAATGCTGCGCAAAAGAAAGAATATGTTTCAAAATAAGAATCTCTTCATATCCTTCATTCGAAAGACGACAATCAAAGCATCACGACCGATCTAAAAGTGCTTTCCTTCTAGCTTGACTTGTTCTATTAGGTATGTGGCTTTGTTTGAATCGGACCTACCTATCACCCTCTCCCCCTTTCCCTAAGGGGAAGTGTAGGCATCTGAGAGGCCCGCCCCGTGCAGTGCTTGCCTTTCTACCTCTCTCCGTATTGCATTCATCCCCACCTTTGATAGATTAAGTCTCTCTCTTCTATGTAATTTCCAGATCCGATGGTGCCTGTGGAACTGTTGTGGCGGGGAATGTCCCTAGTTGTGATGCTTGCTGCTCTGGTTCCCTTTCGCCCGTCGACCGTCGTACACGTTATTGAGACTACTCCGCACCTTGCTCGCTTCCTTGTTGGCCGACAGGCATTCCTCCTACTTGACTCGGAAGCAAGTGCGTGTAAACATGCCCCCAGCCTGGGCATTTCCTATACTATACTGGTAGCAGGATCGGCCACCCCGGCCCCAGCATTGCTCTAATTGGAGCTCTGAGCTGGAGCAGTCTTGCTTTGGCTCCCCTGACCGACCCCAGGCCTCCTGATCAAGTGCGCATTCCCATACTGTAGGATGGGCCTGAGTTGAGGGGAAAGCTCATTGAACTTGATACCTTTTTATTTATCATGAGACTGAGGCCTCCCTTCCATCAAGCTTATGAACTTATAATGGGCCTTTAGTTAGTGTTGACTCGACAATTGGCTTAAGACCCGTGACCGTCTCGTACATTGGGCTGAGAACAGTAGCCACCTGTTGTATCATCCTCAGCATCATATCGTGATTCTCTTTTCCCACTTGTTGCCTAATCATAGCCACCTCTTGGTTGGTCATTCTTGCAGGTGCCACAGCAGGAAGGGGGTTGGCTGGCGGAGCCACGACAGCGAGATTGGCCTCCGCGGCTATATGCGAAGATCCTTCCTTCAGCAGGAGGTTGTCTGGTCCCTTCCGCCGTAGTCTCGTGTTTGCCATGAAGAGTACCATCCAAATGGACCTACGGATGAGATCTCAAACCGCTCTTCCTGGACTAACTGCCAGAAAACTACCTGAGAATGAACCTGGGTACTCACTTTAGAGTAGATTCCTTCCGACTCGGGATACTACCCATTCACTCACTGTGCCATTTCGGCACACCCTTGCGGCTGGTTAACGTAGTCATGTCCTTCCCTGCATTAGTTTAGAGCCTCAGAAGGTCTCCCCTAGGGCTAGGGCCGCTCTACTCCCTGTGTTCTTTCAACTGGTTAAACTGCCTTTCAGAACAGAAGCTGAAGCCTCTTTTATTCTCTTTTAGGTACGGTAATTCTATATCATAAATTGGGAACGAATAGGAACCCGCCCTTGGCGTAGAGTAACCCGTCCTCTAGCCAGTACCTCTGTAGAATTACTTCTTTCACTTGGTGAACCAACATGTGAGTCTCTTTGCTTGCTCATTTCTCCCACCTTCGATTGGAGCGCTATTCGACCCGTTCTCATTGACTGATTAGACGACTTCTCTTCTGAGAATTTGAGTTATTCGCTGCTTCCTTACTCTGATTTTGACTCTGGTTAGCCAAAGGGCGAATACGATGTCGGAGCTTTCCAATCTCTTTCTTTGTAATAAAGACATCCATACGTAGGGTGTGGTCGAAGATAAGTGACTGCTTCCTTTGCTGATCAGCGATCATGCCCCCTTATTCTAGCGGAGGAACAGCTTCACATCGGATTCATTTCCACAAGAGTGCTCTAATGGCAAAGAGCAGTATCCACTTGAAACTCGGCATTACTTACTTATCATACAAACCTAGCCCGTTATGGGGCACTTTCAGCCGGTGGTAGGAGTCCCTAACTTGGAGCTTAGGCCACTAGAACGCTTCTTTTATCTAGTTAAGGAAGGAAGTCTGGCACTCATCTCAGTCTCAGGGACATGCCCAGAAGAAACTGCTGGTGTCAGGTTTTCGGGAATTGAATCAGGATTGTCTTGTGCCAGAACTGATTGCACTAGGAGAAGAAAGCCAGTTGTTTATTCCCATTCCCTTTAAGTAAGGGATTCGTTGAAAGCCTTTCGCTAGCATTACAACAGAACAGAAAAAATGGCATCAGATTCATTAGCTGCGGACGCATAGGAATTCTTACTGTAGCCACACAGAGAAAAAATGCGATTGAGAATACAAGAGCGACGAATGAGCGAAGGGCTTCCCTACGAAGATGCTTTTTGCCCAAGTCCCCCCTGGACAATAAATGGTTATGAACTGACAAGGTCAATGCACCTTCCCCGGAGCACCTTCTTCAAGAGTGATTGCCCTAGGGGTAGGGGGCCCTCCTAAGCACGAAATGAGACTGTTGTTCTTTCGCTTTTTCATGAGGAAAGTGCCTGGAAGACCTCAGAGATAAAGTTCCTTGCCGAAAGCCAAGGCTCTCTCAACCCAAGACAAAGAGGTAAAGAGGCGGCAAAATCCGCTCACAGACCGACTACCTTAACTCACTCCCTGACAGGGCACACTGAATTGAACTAGAGCTTATTTTCTTGTCCTTTGAGAAGGGATCTCTCTCTGTAAAGAAAGAAATCCTTGACTCAGAAGCACGAATCTAAAGATTCCCTCTCAAAGCAGCTATCTGAAATGCATAGAAAGCAGTTGGATGCCTAGCTAAGTTGAGTGCTTTCGCACCTTGCGTGCTCAGACTCGCTGGCAGAAGACAGTCCAACTTCCTGCCGGCTATGCTATCAGTCAAACAGACTCGAAACTGGATCGCTGGTAACCCTATCTTCTATATAATCAAAAAAGATTCGTGCTTTGAAATGGTGTCACTGGCCTGGCTTGCGTAAAGCTAACTTGACAAAGATCTGAACTGATCGATGAATTTCCCCTAGCTTCTTGTAAGGGGATGTGAGGGCCCTCCCACTATTTGGATTGGAAAGAGCTGGGAAGCTCCTAGACTATGGGGAAGGCAAAAGCTACTGACTTTCGCCTTGCAACTCGGCTCTGAGCCCGATGCCTTTAGCAGCTCTTATGTCTTGCCTAGTCCTTCCGAGATCGGAGTGGAGAGCTTCAGGCAGCACCACAGCCCTAGGAGCACTAGAATAGGTAGCACGGGTCACAGCAAGACTTCAATCTCTCGATCCAGCAATGAGGAAAGAAAGGTCTTTGTCCCGAAAGAAAAGAAGTGGCATTTCCCTTCCGCTTACTACCTATCACAGAGGTACCTAACTCTATTTGCTGTTGGGCTTGCTGGTGAGATAGGAATTGGTAACAACATAGCTCTTCTTTCAATGCTCTGTAGATTGGGCACTTTTGCCCTAAAGCAAGGAGAAGGAAAGTAGGTGCGCGAAGGCACTTTCACGAGGTAAACTGATGGTATGAGCTCTATCATGCTTTTGAAGGCAAGGGTAAACATCCTTTGCCCTCAGCTCAGAATCAGAAGAAGGGTATCCAAAATGCTATAGACGCTTTGTTTTCGGAGCGCACCACGGGATGCTTTGTGAACAGCCCCTTCTGTTGAAGACCTATACCTGTCAGATTCCATGAAGAAGAAAACCATCAATGGCGGTACAAGGCAAGGAGGGACTGATTACTTTCCTGCTGAAATGCTGCCGTAAACTGGATCAATCTCATCTCACACATGAAGGACACTCTTCGGGAGGTTTGTGAAAGAGACTACTGACTTCCTTCCCTTAGTAAGCCTTCCGTCTAGTAAGGCCATACTCTGATTGGCAGAGAAAAGAGAGATGGATTTGTAAGGAAAGGACCGGCTAAGCGCAATCTATCCGTCAACCATGGGGGAGTTCGCCCAAACAAACCCCCGCCTACCTTATCTAAGATAGCTAAGTTGGCCAATGGGGATCTTTAGCTAAAAGAATTGCTAGAAGTCTGCTTTGCTGCATTTGATTGATATTACCTTCTTATCTGAGATAGACAATGGTCTTTAGAGTCATACTCTTGAGATCTCAATAGTAAAGATCTTTCCTCTTTTTCATCCAGTTTTCCGGATGAAAAGAAGACCGAATCACGTGCGGCAGAGACTGTAAATGGGGACATAGCGAGAGCGACCTTCCTTGCTGCTGTGGATTCCAACATTTCTCACTTTGCGCACTCTCTGCCATCAATCCGATTCTGAACATGTCCTTGAAGGACAATAGAAAAGCGTATCCTAAAAATAAGCCGGGTACGGCTTTGAAGTGGTCAAAGACCATAGGAAAAATGAATTCTTGTGGTCAGAAGAGCAAGAGCTTCTTTTTGCTATTTTCCCGCGGGGCATGCTTTCATTCAAAGAAAAGAGAGGTGTCAGCAGGCTAGCTTTCCTAAGCTCATTTTCTGGAGATTCATCATTCAGTAGCTCTGAAGCCGTTGAATGTCTAGCTCAAGAAGGGAGCATTGGGTAATGCGCCCGATTGAGCGAGTTACAGTCAGTTCAGTCTAGCTGAAGGCCCTATTGAGAAGGGGAGGATAGGAGTCTTCTTCAGCCTTTGTGGGAGTTGCTGGGGGACAGGAGAGCCAGCCAGGAGAAAGAGGTAGTCAAAGACTACCCTTCTTTTTTTTGGGAGTTGGTTCTGGAATTCCATGGAGAGTTGCCACTCCTCAATCTTCGAAATCTAGTCTAGTCCAGCGATAGAGGACTTGATACTTATCTTCGACAAGCCTCGATCTGTGCTGAAGACAGATTCTCTTATCGGCTGAGGAAATAGGTAGCCGCCCACCCATTCTTCCTTTCCGACCTTAGCTTAGCTGCTCACGCCAATGCTCATGGGTATGGGGCCATAACTGCTGCTACTGTTATACTCCCACACTCTAAGAGAGTCCTACCGTCGGCTCATCTTCTATCTAAGACCTCCTCAATGAGAGGATGCCTTAAAGTAAAGTCTTTTCTCAGGTCTAGTTGCGGTGCGGTCCGCTCTTTTCTTTCACTTATTGGTACAGCAGCTTCACTCCTCTCCCAGCAAGAGGATGCGCGAACCTCCCTTCTTGAGCTTCCCATTAACCAGCCGAAAGTCCGCTATTCCTGATTAAGGAATGGAGTAAGGGGCGACCTTCTCCTCTAAGTCCTACTATTCTAAACCGGCTATCTGTAACTCTATCTGCCTTAAGTGCTCTAATGGCTTTAGCTTATGTAGCACCGGGTATTCCTTACATTTATTTTTTCTAAGACTAGAGACGTTCCGATCTGATTTAATCACTTTTCTCTAAGGGGCTTTACTATCTGCTTTTTCGCCTTCTCTCGGCTCCTAACAGCCTTACAGAATGAAGTCCATATTAATAAAGTATCAAAGATGAGAGGCTTAAAGCCAGGTCTTCACTTCAGTCTTCAGCCGGACATTGCGGTTGGGTGAAATCCAATCCATCCCTCTGGTCTCTTTCTCACCCGCTTCTTTGTTTTCTTTGTCATCCCACTTTACCAGAGGAGTGGGAGTGGTGACTGTTTGAAGGATAATCAAAATTGCCTTTCTTTCGATCTACTTCCTCAATGTACAGCTGGGCTGGGGGAGGACTTGTTCTCCTAACAGAGCAGACCAGCAAGTCTCGAAGATATGATAACAAGATGCTCGGGCTAAGGTTCCAGGATAACGACTGGCTTTCCGCCTATCCTTTTCAATTTCAAGATTGAAAGAGAGAAGTGCCTCTTTCTCGGTACAGCTTCTTTTTTATCGAGTTGGAGAACCTACCGCTACTGTTTACTTTAAGCTGTTCAGCGATACTATGATCTGTCCCTAAATCCCATTCCTAAAAAAAGTTTGAGTTTGTTTTTTTCTAGCACCTGAAGTTGACAAGTCAAGAGTCCGGTCCGAACAAAGGCATTAGATGAAAGCTGTCCCATTCAAGGAAGGGATTCGAGTTAGACCACTTAGTAGCACCTTCTGGTTTACAGGAGACCTTCCATGGTTGATATCTTCCGAGACTGTCTGCCGGGAATGTGAGTCTTAGTTTCCCAGTCCTTAGTTGGAGGAGAGCCTACAATGTCCGAATGTTCGAAAGATGCTACTGTCACTAAGGGAATTCTTAATTCCTTCTTGTCTCGCTTAGGCTTTCTCGACTAGTTGTCGCGGAAAAAAAATCCTTCTTGAAAAAGCGGTAGCTCTCGATGGAAGAAACGAGATTGGTCTTAGAATAGAAAAATCGACCGGATATGATGACGAAATGGAAATGGTTGAGTAAATGTTGCCTTTTCCTTTATGCAGAAGAATTCCTTGTTCTTTTAAGAGAATAGTCAGGAAGTGAAAACTCTTTAACTGCATGCAGTGGCCACATTCCTCTTGGCCGCGCAAGGGCTAGTTGGCTCTCCGGTTAGGTCTTTTGCTTTATGAGTGTATCCGCGCCCCCTGCCCCTTTTGCTTTGGCTGTAGGCGAGCGCTGGGGCATTTCCAGGTGAGTTTTCAGCTTATTTATTGCTCTTGCTTCGCTGCTTCTGCCACTTGCTTTCTTTCCGCTCGCTCCTTTGGCTTTTGACTTATTTATGAATGATTTTTTCCTGCTTCGACAACTCCTTTCTTTGGCACAAATTACTTTCGTTTTCTTTTGGGCTCGCTGGTTTCCATAAGCCAATTGAATAACGAGTAGGTTTCGAAGCGGGAGTAAGAGAGAGGTCGAGTTAACCATGGACCTGTAACACGCAGAGACCGGAGCGGACGAAAGGAAAGCTTTCTGGCAGGCTTTCAAAGGCAAGTCTTTATTCATCCTATTATGTATGGCTACTTCGGTCCTTTAGTGAAAGCAACTGTCTCATCTCTTGCAGTTCCTTCAGGGCATCTTCGATGAGTTGGATCAGAGCTTTTCCTTAGCTATGTCCCTTAGCCAATTGGACAGCTTTTTTAATAAAATAATATCCTTGCCGTTAATTCAATAGATGTCTCGCCTGCCAATCCTGTGCTAACTCTTAGCAATACAGTCAAGACCGGTAATCTCGCATCTGAGAGAAACCTATGCCATTTCACGTCGCAAACAAGCCCTTCTTTCACATAACTAATGGATTCACTGTCCATTTGCCCAAAAAAGAGTTTGTCCTAACTGCGCATTCTTCCTTCAAAGAGCGCACTAGTTGCCTTTATCGGATGGATCATTTTGAAGTTGTCTTCGCCCCTCTAGAAATTACCCTTTAATAAGGGAAAAGAGATAGAACCGCGAAAGAGCTCCTTCGCGCTAACTCCTAACAGCTGCTACTCCGATATCAGAAATATGAAACGCACCTGCCTTTATCCCGCCTACCCTTACTAATGGGCAATCAGAGTTCCTTGCTTTCCTTCCCCATAAATCAGTGGGTTCCACACCAAGATCAAATGAGGGACCACTAGTTGCATTTCTCATATACTAAGGTTGGACCACTGCCGGAGAGAAAAGAAAGGCTGACCCTATCAAAAAAGGATAAGGAATGGGCCCTTAGCACAATAAGAAGTGCGGGGGATGGCGATCCAATTCCTACCCTGGCTTAGACGGAAGAGAGATCCTTTCAAGCCCTCCTCACTCAACAAAGGGAATGATTCTAATCCTGCGTGCGGGGGTTAGTAAAAGACTAGGCCAATGGTCCCACACCTCAAGGAAGAGAGATGGAATGGAAAAGAATGTCGACAGAAAGGAAGGTCTCATTCCAGTTTGATTTCCATGCCTGCAGGAAAGATAGAAGATCGGGAATGCCGAAATTGAATAATATCTGTTTGTTTGTGATTCAAAGCAAAGTGCTTGAACTGCACTTTTTCCTTCAATAGGTAAGGGCGCGTTAGCGCCCCTTGATCAAAGACCGGTTACACCGAATCAATCATGAAGTTCTACCCTTGGTACCGAGCGAGGATTGGGGGATCACTTTCATCCGCATCTCTTTCTTTTGTTTTCTTCTCTTATGCCGGGTCTGGGGAAATGAATTTCGAACTTAAAGTATGAATATACAATTTACCACGAGCGAGAACTAGAAACATAATAAGATAAGCAAGCGAAAGGCTAGAATGATTTAAATAACGTACAAACGCGAAGAAAACCTCCTGCAGTACCGGCCGTGCCCTTAAATTTAAATAAGGGCTCTCACTCCCATGAATCAGATAGTGCCATACGTCCCACCACAACCGTCCGATCCTCTGATGGAGAAGATAAGTCGCCTTGAACGGGCAGTTAATAAGTTGAGTAGGGACAAGTATGATGTTGCAGATCTTGAGAATCTCTCCCTATACCCCAAAGTAAGGCTTCCGTACGGTTTTCAGTGGCCAAAGATAGAAAAGTTATGGATCAAGCGGGTTTCGTCTCATTTTCCGGAAAGCCAGTCATACTATTCCACTTTAGCTAAGCTAATGATGAAACAGGATCTGGATTTGTCTGCAGATGATGATGTCCACTCCTGGCTCGATGCGCTTAACGAAAGGGAACTCTCTAGATTAAGAATGAATTTCCTTCGTAATTAAGCAGCATCCTTTAAGTGAGTAGGGGTGCGCCGGACCGCCGACGAATGAATAATAGGTAGCCCCACACCCCAGGCAGAGTTAGTGAGCCGTGTAATAGGCGACCATTTCGCGCGGTTCGGGGGGCACTTGAGTCAGCCGCCGGCGCCCGACTGCGTCTTGACCCCTATCCAATTTTTGGGCCAATTCCCCCTTCGTACTACCAAAAAATGAGATTCTTGCCGAATCCGAGTTTGCTGCTCCAACCATTACCAAACTAATACCTATTCTGTTTAGTACTTCAGGTGCTTCTGTTGCGTATAATGTAAATCCCGTAGCGGATCAATTCCAACGAGCCTTTCAAACAAGTACTTTTTGTAATCGACTCTATAGCTTCTTCAATAAACGCTGGTTCTTCGATCAAGTTTTGAATGACTTTCTAGTAAGATCGTTCCTGCGTTTCGGATATGAAGTCTCATTCGAAGCTTTAGACAAAGGTGCTATTGAGATATTGGGCCCTTATGGTATATCGTACACATTCCGACGATTGGCCGAGCGGATAAGTCAACTTCAAAGTGGATTTGTTGTGCGAAGAGTGCGTTATGACCCGTGGCCGCCTGCCTGGTCTGGTAGGGTCCTCCGTTGTGGGTAAACGGGAAACCCGACTCTACGAACCCGAGGAAAGGCTGCACAGCAGTAGTAGGGGCGTTAAGACCGGAGCTTTTTGTAGTGCTAGCAGGAATGCAAGTGAATGAATCCCATCCCCTAGCGAGTGAAGTGCTTACGCCCCTTTATATTCTATTAGAGAAAGGGGCGCGCTAGCGCTTCAATAATAATAGAAAGGTTAGGGGGCTGAGAAAAGCTTGCTGTCTACTTCTCGAGCCTTCACTGCCCCGTTCTGTAACTTCCCTTCTTTAGTCCGTCCACGAGGCTGTAAAAATATAGATAGGGGCGGCTATCTAGCGGGAGTCGTTTCGGTTGTATGCCACGAGGTCCCTATGGACAAGGGGAATCATCGCTTTTGGGCGCAGGCAGCCCTCTACCATCCATCCCATTGCATTCCATCGTCTCGTATTGTACTGTACCGTACCAAACCAGATACATCTATTGAGTGAGAGAAAGGTAGCTTCTCTATAGATATATTATCAATTCATTTTTGATATGGATAGGGCCAGATTCCCGTCACTACGGATTGATTGTCTCTACCTAACTACATGGTAGTGGTCTAGGGAGCGCAATTGCTAGAGCACGGGAGAATTAAGAGTAATGATTTCAGCAAGAGCAGCCGGACGGACTACTATAGTGAGTCCAGTGACTACTAGAGTAGAGTGGAGTCAAAAGGTATGGTATAGCAGCCTTTCCGAGCGAGCCTCTGGGATCTCCTGTAAACCCCCATGATGTGGTAAAGGTAGGATATTAGGGGAAGCAGTGAGTGGAGATTCCCCTGCAGAGAGCCGGATGAGGGGAGACCTTCACGTCCGGTTCGGAGGGCGGGGATATCCCGACCCTACTATCATTATGCCTTTGCAATGTTACTTGGTTCAACTCTATTTGTGACCTTTTCTCGTATGTGGGACTCTCTATCTTATTGGGTAGATAATCGATCGTCTTTCATTTTGATAGTTAGTAGTTTTTTGAATAATAAGTCAGTAAATAATCATAAATAAAAATCGAACTGGAGGAGCGACCAGGATGGCTTGGTAAGCAAGCAACCTGTTATGTAGGCGCCACCCTCCATTTCTTTCTCTTCTTTCTTTTTGAATGACAGTTCATAAAAACAATTGCTAGATCGAGCACGCGACGCGCATAGTCTTTCAAGAGCGGGTTGTCTCCTCTTCAACATTTCTACTACTTCCTTGGTGACTCTCAAATAAGCACACCCACACGTACTGCTTACCGGAAAGGATGTACTGCCTCTGGCTCGCATTCCGTCCCAGTTCCTTACCTCCTTTGGGTGGGGATAATCAGTGACTTGCTCTAATGCACCTTTTACCTAGCCCTGTCATTCTTCATTTAATATTCTTTCGTTTCCATGAAAAGAAAGAGTTTTCTTTTTAAGTCCATCCAAAAGATTTGCCACCACTACTTCCGGAGTGGACCGCTTTCGAACAAGATGGAACGGTCTTTCTTTCTTAAAAGGCCGGCTTATTACGCCGCTAACTTACCTAACGTATAAAGATCGCTTTCAATGCGGTGACCGATAGCGAAGTAGTACCAATTGCCGTGTGCTCTAAAGCTAGTCAGGAGCTTTGACTCTTTCAACCAACGAGTCGAGTCAAAAGTTGATACCCTTGAGTTCTCTATTGGCTCTCCCAGAAAGAAAGTAGAGTGATATGTGCAGGTTGAATCCGAGATGCGCATAGAACGGGACCAAGTGGTTTAGGAAGCCGGACCGGAAGACCTATAGCCGAGGATACTCTCTAAGTGAAAGACTCCACTTTTTTATATCTCAATCTCAACTGGCTCCTCATATAGAATGATTTGAACCCACCCCTATAATATAAAGGGACGAGTGCCTAAAGACCGTCCATCTTCAGATTGAGCCCTATTTTTTCCTATTACTTTCTTTCTGATTTTATACTCCCTTCGCGGATCTCCCCTCTTATCCAATCAACCAACTGTCCCAGGCCGGGAAATAGCGTTCCCGGAAGAAGCTTTCGCCGCCCCTAGCTCGACTGTCTTCTTTTGAAGACCAACGAGACTACTTGGTGAGGAAGGAATTTTGTACAAACTAAGACTTTGAATGGATCGCATTTCATCCTAACTCTCAGAAGACCAAGCATGAATAGACGTAGGCAGGGCATAATAATCTCTACTAAGCACCCTAGGGAAAGATGAATAACCTTTGCATAGAGCCGCACTCGAAAGAAAGATTAGTAACCTTCCCAATCCTCTACCGGTTTTGAATGTCAGTAAAGTCATCCAGTATAAGAAGCCCACATACACGCTCTCCTCCTCCACCCCATACCTGATAGGGTGGCCTCACCTTATTTAGAAGGCTACAGAAAAAGGTGAAGCCCACCTTTCACACCTCCGGCAAACTACCCAAGACCTGACGAGAGATCTCTCTCCCTCTTTTTTTGGGCATAGGCCACCGCTTTGTTTTACGCGGATTCTTTCCATTGCCCTATGGTAAAGGTGCATTCCCTCTTCCGTTAGTTGTTTCAATTTTGAATGTAAGTGAAAGCGTGGTTACGGGTTTCCTTTTCTATCCCCATCGAATCGTACATCTCTTTTTTGAGACTCGGGGACAGGGACTCAGAGGGATAAAATGTGTGACTTGCCAATGTCAAAGCTGTTTCTTCTTTGTTTTCGAATCCAGACTAAGGTCCGTCCGATCGAGGTTATCTTCTTCCTTGTCTAGGATAATTTCCCTAGCCCCTTTAGTGAGGTACCTTAACCTTGCATTAGATTAGCTTTCGAAGTGTTGTAAGGTGCATTTGCTTTAGCTTGAGTGCTTCCATGCTTGCTTCCCGTCTATTCCCTCTTAGTCCGTCTAGTAGATCGAGTTCATGTGCTTTATGGTATATCTTCATCCCCCGATGGTCGTATTGTGGTAAGGTTTCATTTTATTCTTTATTTTAAAAAACTTATCTTTCCCTCTATCCCGCCAGCCAGCCTACTTGACTTATTCCGCCCATTACTACCGTACTGTACTATCCCGTCTTCCGTAAAAGCGAAGGCTTCAGGTCTATCCCCATTGCAAACTTTCTTTGTTGTGGAAGGGGCTATTGCCTTTTTTTTTACTAGTTTTTATAATCTCTTAGTCCGGCTATTACGTATATACCGTAGTCCCTATGTCTCATGCTGGCCCTTTCGTCCTAGCCCTTTTTCCATTCCGTAAGCATTCCAATCCAAACCCTACCCTTGTAGGAAGGAAGGCTTACTGCTTTTTGGTTGTTGCAAGGGTCGATGTAATTGAGGGTTGTCTGCTACTAGCCTGTGTAATAGTAAGTACTAGCCCCCAGGGGCTTATCTTCTTATAGCATCCCCCGTAGCGGAGAGGGGACCATTTCCTTTGCTTTGAATCAATCCTATCATTCATCAGTAGGGGCCTAATGCCAGTCTTCGAGGCAGGCGAATCGGACTAAAAGGAATAGGTTTCCTATCCCCTAGGTGGCAGAGCAGCCTTTAGAGTTTAGAGTAGAGCTCACTTCCCCACTCGGTTCCTAATCTGTGGATTACTAAAAGACTCCCGATACCGGACATTACGCAACTGATTGGACCCCTTTGGCTTGGCTATTCTGGGCCTTCTTCTATTCGTACCTGCTTCCGTTTCTGCCCCCGCCATTAAAGCTTTCTGGTCCAGGCCTCAGGCACAGACCTGAAACTTGACTGATACGCAAAACTAAATGAAGCACAAAAGTAACATCCATCCATATAATAGATATATGGGAATAACCCCTGTTCGTAAACCCTGTTGTCTTAGTCTTCCTTAAACGAGTGAAACGCTCTAAAGAGTAGCCTACGGGAGATAGCTATCTCTTTTCTATCTTCTTAATAACAAGCACATAAGCAGGAAAGCTAGCCACCCCGATTCCTTCTTACTTCACTTTCGGCAGTGTCCATACGTTCCGGCGTGGTGCAAGAGAAAGAAAGTCTTGTTTCAATCAAAGTATTCCCTTTCATGAGATCAGTAGTTGGTGGAATTCTTACTTAAAAGTATTTCCGCTGTTTTGGGAGAGCACAAAAGCTGATTGATTAGGAAAGAGCTGCTAAGAGGGATGACTCGCCCTTAGCCCTTGTCTAAAAAAAACCTAGCAAACAGACCGTTGTAAACCAGGTGAACTAGAGCGAACAGGAGAAGCAAGCAAATAGCATTTGGCCTCTTAACCAATCCACCTCTAGCAGTGAAAGGCTGGTATTCCGATCTTTGATCCGCCGATTCAGGAGCGATTGAAGCGAATACAATAATAGAATGCAAGGAAGGGTTCCCCCAGGAAAGGCAGGCATCTCGACTGCTTCCAAAAGAAGGTCATCGACCAGTAATGCGACTTGTAGAAGACTCCCTACCTATACCTAGCGGAGTTGGTTGGCACTAATAAGGAGAGCAGAAAGCAGCTACCGGCCATCAGGAGATCCACGACTTTCAGATCCGCATGCAAGGGAAGATCCGCTTATTCTTTGAGATGACAAAGCTCCCCAACGCAAATTGCCGAATCAACACCAGGCAGTATAGGAGTGCTTTCTTTGATCGGCGTTCCCCAGACCAGAACTGAAAGGACATACCAGCCCCCGATTATCGGGCATTCCTTCATGTCGGGAGGAGGTACCGGTTGGAGGAGAAGATAAGGACAGCTTTCTTCCATTCCACTCTTGCTCCAATCCCAATAGTCTGAGATTGAAGATGATGTCAACAGTTAGCCAAGAAGGTTTATGGCAAACTGGAAGGAGTTTTTAGAGATAAATGATCTACCTTAGGTAATGCTTTGCTTTCAGTGGGAACCGGTGGAGATTGAGGTGAAGGTCTTGTAGTCTCCGGATTGGTTGGAGTAGAGCTAGTAGATCGGACACCTTCGCCTACTTGAGAAGAATGCTCATCTGAAATGAGAGTCGTTGCAGCGGAGCGATTTGAGCATCATTGCTCGGTGTCACGGATTCCCCATGGTTGGCTTCCGGCTCTGCAATCAGAGGTCCTTCTATCCCATCCCGGTTAGGATTCATTTCCTCGGGTTGATGCTCTATTTCTTCTTGGTGCTCAGCCCTTGGAACTTGAACACCAATTTGTTCAGTTGTTGGAATTGGATCTGCTTCCTCAATTGGTCCCATCTGGCTTTCCTCCAAACAAAGGTGGTTGGGGTGCTGCAAGATTCGGTCAAACTTCTGTCCCTGATGTATTAGGTGCCTGTGTTAAAGTAGAAAGGTTTAAGACAGCAGTCAGAAAAGGAAAATGGAAGAAAGTAGGTAGTACCTCTCTGTTCTCTGCTGAGGAAGGCTTTTTTCAAGGTTATTCAAATGGTGAAATAACGACTATTCCTCCGGCTGGACGATAAATGCTTGCTTCAAGATCGAACAACGAATCTCATAACCAGGTTCCGAAGGTAGAACAACTTCTTCTATTGAATGGGCATCGGGTTCTTGGGCTAAAGCCCTAACAGCCTATTGATCGGGAAAGGGGAAGTTCCAATGAAAGCTTTTCAAAGGTTATACATTAGCGATTGATTTGGAGGATAGAGAATGGAGTTGGAAGGCTGTTCAGTCTTGAATCTTCCCTCCCTCACTGATTGACTCCTCCGGGAAATGTCGAATAGTAGGGACAGCGGAAGGGTGAGATTCTTTCTTCAGCGGCGGATGGAGAGGCAATTCTAACGCAACTGTTAATGGCCGAGCCTCCTCTTCTTCTTGCTGCCTTACTTGCGATACTTTAGACTTTCTACAGCAATAAAAGTGCTTGCATATAGTGGAAGGGCTTATTGCACATGAAGAAGAAAAGGAAGAAGAAGTTAGTAAGATGTGGCATTATACTGTTTTCAAATAGAATCAATAAGAAAGCAATTCCTGTAAAGCTATCGTCATTACCATCGTTGCTATTTGAGCTGTTAGCGCAATTGAAGGAGAAGATGCTCTGACTTTCTTTTGTTTTAAGGGAGCTAGGGAGTCTTTGGTACTTCCAACCAATGAGAGTCATTTCACCTATAACCTATTTTAGGAATAATACCCCAACACCTCTATCGATTGACTATCTTGATGCGGAGGGGCCGCTTCTTCATGAACCAAAAGTGATAGTTTTCCTAAACCAACAGATCCTCTTTCTCACAGCATTTTCGGAGCAGGCTCAGTGCTTTCTTTAGCCTTGGGAGAAATCGATTCGGTAGTGAGAATCGATTGAGACTTAATCATACCTGAGCCTTCTCTGACCTTCTTTGTCTGGGCAGTTAGCTATAAAAAGCAAGAAATGAGAGCTAGAACTAATGCCACGCCACGGTCTATGTCTTTTGACAAAACTTTTTTAGAGGGAACTCTAGGATGATCATCTGGTAGGTCGTCAAGGGTCTCAATAGGAATTTTGAAATCCGGTCTGCCATAAGTCAAAATTGCAATCAAGAAAGAAAGCTCTAGTTCAATTCAAATAGGTCAAGCGAAGGAGGACATAGAATAAGCTTACTATTGAAAGTGCCTTCCATTCAAGTAATGCGTCGGGCTTAAGAAAAGCAGGTTTCGGAGCTGAGATCCGGGTACACACCTGGAACAGGCCTAGGAAAGAGAGACAACGGAATCATCAAACCTATTCGTCATAAAGATATAGAAAGCAGGGAAAGGGGGCTTCTCCTCACAAGAATACACGGAATAGATAGACGCTAAACGATTCCAATCTTAAGGATCAGTTTCAAGCATAGACGCCTTCTCCACCCACAATTGGACTCAACAATCTCTTTTATCATAAGAAAGGGAACAGGGGACTTAGGGTTTCAGCGTGCCAAATCCAATCCCTTCTCCCGTAGAGTACCTGTATCCTGTCTTTCTGGCATATCTCTATTTTTGTGCCTAGACATCTTATAATGGATGCCCATTCCCGGGATTGCTGCCATGATATGGAATAGAATAGCGGACTTTCTTTCTGAGGTGTGGTCTATCCGAATAGCTAGAAGCAGAGCGGTGGGTTTCCAAGAACCGGAGATGGTCTTATCTATATACGGAACAGCACGAACAATCCTTGACCTTTCGATTGAGGGTCTTAAGCAGTGGGCTTTCCATAAGGGAGGAGGTTATTGAAAAAGGGGAAGCCCAAAAACAAAAAGAGCTTATTAGCTTTAGATTAACAATCTCCTCTTTCCTCGTGCATACAAAAATCTCGCTTCTCTTACCCCCCTCCCATCACCCCGGCATCGGATTCTCACACTCGGAGCGGCTCCCTGTGCCAACCTCGGTGAATGTCGGTCGTAGTTTCGCTTTCAAAATAAAAAATAACTTTAAGATTGGGAGCAACCTTCCTTCGTGGCTGTTGGACATCTTCCGATTCGTAAGACAAAACTTTCATATCATCTCTATAGTTCCGCTTCTTGCTCTAAAGAAAGAAAGGGTAGCGGAAAGTAATAAGTGGGATAAAGGGTCAACCAGATAGCACAATGATCCATTTCCATTCTTCCCTTCGCTGTCTTCCTTGTCTGATCGCAGTAGCTTTAGCAAGGACTATCGGATCTGACGGAAGAACCGCGAGTATGATAACAGGTAAGAATCTGGTCCTTGTAGGAAAACCTATGTTATGTTTGAACCGTTTTTGTTATGATGGTTTAGAAATACGGTGTCTTTCTTGTGTTTCTCTCCCTTCTATTTTGCATCTCCTTCTTTTTTGATTTCCTGCGCATCTATCTACTTAATCGCTTGGGTATTCATTCTTTTTGGAGATCTTGTTTTCCCCTTTCTAATTGTGGGTGTATCGGGGACTTCCGGGGAATAAAGCTCATCAAAACCTTGCCCTCGGTGGGACATTGACTTAAATCGTCCTCCAGCGGCTGAGCCGGAGCCTGCCTCCTCCACATCGGACCACCCGAAGGAGGTAGTGGATCAAGCTCTCTCGGAAGCGGAGGATAGGATTCTGTATCGATTACGCCCATTCCCTCAAGCAAATGCGGACAAGCTGCTTATGGAGGAAGCGCGAGCGATCGCTCAACTAAAAGAAAGGGCAGAAGACGAAAATAATAGACAAAAGAGCTCTACACTATCTCTTTGGTCCTTCAGTTCTTCAATCCTAGAATGGAGACTGTCGTTGAATAGATAGCGTCAGAGATTAGAGAAGATGCTCTTTCTTTGTATACGAAATTCAATTGCTTTCTTGAAATCAATAATTGATAGACAGACTAGATAAGGAAGACCCGAACAAGGACCCACTGCTTTAAAGATAGATGGGAGGATAAGGTGCTGCGCCTTAGCTATTCCGTTTTCTTTCTGGCCCCTACCTAAATAAGTGTCACTCGCCCTATCATCAATAAAATAAGGAGAGGGCTGGGCTTGAGACCCTTAAACGATAAGGTGCTTCTCTTACTTCTTTCGTTAGCGCAACGTGCGGAGCTGCTCGAGCGAAGCGAAGAGGTTACTAGTAGCTGTTACAGTCCTGTCCATGAACTCGAACTCTGAACTCTATTTCACTTCGAAGGCTTTGGCCGGTCCTTGTTTACTATTTATATTATATAACTTCATTTACAGCAATCAAACCTTTCTTCCAAACTGGAGAGCTATAGCCAAAAAGCCGAGAAACAAGAGATCGGAAGGAAGAAGGGGAACCCAATCCTTTTTTGTTGAGCCAATAGGCCCGGCCAGGGAGATCTTTTCATCAGACGTTAGGGTAGGCTAAGACGGGTCTGGTACCTTGAAAGGAAAGAGGGGAATAGCATATTAGACCGAGCCAGAGTCTGCTGTTCCTGTCCGCGATATAGCAGTTCCAACCAAGGGAAGGGAGTGAAGTTACTAGTATTCCACTAGTAACTCTCTCCCAAAGACGTCACTATAAGACTTTGGCAAGCAGGGGGTGCCCCAACATCCATCCCTATTTATTGGGAAGAGCGTCTCCGCACGTTGCGATATCGATAGAACCGAATCAACAGTGAATGAAAGACCCCATCCACTAAGGCCGACTCGAAAGGGCTCGGAATGGAATGGACTAATAGCTGCTGGACAGGTTTACTTTAGAGGCTCTCAGGTTGGCTGAGACAGGAAAGGCAGTAGCGGGAAAGAAGGGGTGGTATCGGGAGTGGCCCTATCATCCTAATAAGTAAAGGGTTCCCAAAAGAAGTCCTCTAAGGATCTGGCACGAGAAAATAGAACTAAACTAAAGTGTTCGACAAGCGTGAGTTCCCCGTAAGCCAGTGCTTCTATTCTAGCTCCTCTCCCTTACTGTCTGTTACTGTCGAGCTACTACGCTCCTTCTATTCTAGGTCTAGGGGATTCCCTTTCTTCGGAATCCAGCGCTAACAGGAAAAACGCCCTCCCTTTCAGAAACGAAAGGGTGGAAGAGCCAATTCCGAGAGACAAACCACCCTTTTGAGCCCTATTTGTTTTGTTCTTTCAGGCCTGATGAATAAGACGAGTGATTCCCTTGTCCTTGACAAAAAAAGCACGAGTCTTTCAACTCTTAATAGAAGAAGTTATTTTTTCAATCTCATTTTCCCTTGGTTCAAATACACCCGTCCTGTGCCAAATCAATCTACTTTAGAGAAATAGCCCGGATCACCAATTGCTTGAGAGTAATCCCACATCCAATAATAAATAGACGGAGACTATATAGACTAGTGTAATAAAGAAGTAGAGATCCGTGTTTGCACGGGCTGAACTAATCTCGATTGCACAAGTAAGTAAAGTACCAGCGAACGCCGGGCTCGAACGAAGGTAGGCTCTGCCTCGGCTTATGCCGGTGCAGCTTTTGATGCTTCTTTTGAGCCAACTTTTGAGTCAATTCGAGCCTTGGCCAATCCTCACTCGACAGCCTAAAGGCATGGCCTAAATCGAAAGAAAATGGCGCTATAAAATCCGCATTAGCACAAATCCGATCTTTTTGGACTCGGACAATCGGGGTATCGTTACAGCTAAATCAATCTGATCCCTACCTAGAGGATGAAAAAGCTGTAACTTTATTATATATAGTGATAGTCCAACCAAGGTTTTCTTTCAATGGTATACTCGGCCCAAGAAATGCCTGAACTTCACCAAGTTTCTTCCTTCATCTTACAGCGTACCGATAGAGCGCGATTCCGCTGGGCCACTTCCCTCCGGGCTTTCTCTGGTTTTTCCCAGCAGGGCTAGTAGCACTACGATCTATCACTATCAACTCAATTCGGTACCTCGTTCGTAACAAGGAAGAAATGGAATTCTAGTCATATCTTACGCGGTTGTCCGCCCAAGCCAAGCTTTATCGATCAATAGATATAGCTGTCAAATTCATTTCCCCTCTCCCCGATCCCTGTCTTTCGAATTCTCGTCAATTTTCGCATTGAGGGGCGCTTTTTTTTCGAAATCTCATAAGAGAAGAAAGGTCCACGTTGGGAAGTAGTACGCCTGGTTCACCAGGTTGGTTCTACCACTGCAGGCCCCTTAAATAATAGTGGCAGGATAAAGGGCGTTAGAAAGGCTAACTCGCACTCGTTTTCTTGCTAGGCCAGACTTTCACTAAAGAATGAAATAAATAGAATATAGAATGAAGGACTTCACAGACGGATTAAACTGAACATTATATTGGATTCATCCCGTTCGGGCCCGTAGGAGAGAAGAAAGAGTAGGTGAAGAAGCGGGGTAGAGTAGTTGGTTAACTCGTCAGGCTCATAATCTGAAGATTGCAGGTTCGAATCCTGCCCCCGCCATGTCTTTCTTTCTCCAAGTCTGAACTTGAACCCTAGTTTCCATCAAGCTAAGCACTAGACTCACTATACAGGAGAACCCCTAATGGAACTATTCCAGCTTCATTCAACTCAGATAAGCTAGTCTAATTCTCTCGGATCAATTCTCGATCCCAGCCGCATCTCATATAGAGAATAGATTCCCTTGAACACTATTGTGCCTCAATCAATACTTGAAGGCCTTGCTTTGAATTGGACTTGGTCTACTAATCATCCATCCAGCTCGTATCTATGAAAGGGTAATGAGAAACCAACTAAGGTAAGAGAATCAAGTCCTAGGGGAATGCGCGGGGAAAGAGCGAAGCGAAGCCACTTTACCGACTGAAAGGTACATAGTTGCTTGACCGATAGCGAGAGGAACAGACTGACTAGCTCGGAGATAAACGTATTGGAATCGTCCAAATCATCTGCCTTGAGAAATGAAAGAGAGGTCCTAATACATTTCTTAAGAAATAAGTGAGCGTAGACCCTTTCTTTTATTCTAGAAAGGGAGTTCTGCAACGAAGAAAGGAGAGGATTTGACAACTACGCTATTCAAGAGCAGGGAAGGACTAGCTTCCAGTAAAAGGTGCCGGATAGGTAGGGAACATTCCTTTCCTTGCATTGGGGGGAGAGGCCTATAGTTGTCGACTCTTCACTTCACAGCGTATCATATTACTAAAAAGCACTCAAATACGTTGTATGTAAGGGCGAGAGGGTATCAAGGAGACAACCACTGTTTACTAGCAAACATTGAAAGCAGATACCCGAATGACTCTTTGAACTGAACGACGTAATAAAGGAACTAGCGGCCATCAAAACTGAACGAGATGAGGATCAAAGAAAATCGACCTAACTGTGATAAGCAAGGTGGTTCATTTTACCATAAATGCTGAAAGAGAACAGATGAAAGTTCGCCCAATGGAAGCGAGTGACTCAAGGTATGCCATCGCTCTTATCTCTTGACCCGAGACTAGATTGGGGGGAGTTCAGTGAGCGAGGAGAAGACTCGGTAGCTGTGAAAAGAATCAATTCAATCAGCTCCAGAGCTAGGAGTTCTATGTCTCGGTTGAGGAGAGTCCGGCTCTCACATCTGAGTACCCTACTTATCCCAGCTCTAAAGGCCGCTACTGACTCGATAGCTCACAAGTTGAGTCGAGTGTGATTCTTCTTGTTCCGCTGTGAATGGTATCGTTATCGTATAAAGTGGTTATCCCAGCTTCCGTACCTTCTTCTTAGGATTCGGCTTTCACTAGACTCACTACTCTAAGTGAAGGAACCTGAGAGGAAGGGATTAATCCGATCTTGGAAGGCTTGAGGGAATCAGCGATGCCATCGATTTAGCTGTTGGAGTACGGGCATTAGTAGCATAACTAGAGCGAAGGCCATGGCATTAGATTAGGGTAATTTTATTTTAACGAATCCTAAGAAGAAGCTGCAATTGGAATGCTTTCAATGGCCAGAAGGAGTGAAAGCCCCTGTTATATGATTTAAGGTTAGGAGTTTCATTGTTAGCAAGATCCCCAGCTATAGAATTGTCGTCAACGTACTTCTTTCTGTTTCTCCCGAGATGGGAATAATAGCGTTATCTAATAAAGGAAGAGCCTACTTTCGTACTCAAGGGTTGAGACTGTCCTTCTTATGAATAGGTAGTCTCAGTACGCTAAGGAAGCTTGGTCGGGCGTAAAGCAGAAGACTTTGCTCTAGCTCAAGCCTCCCCCGATAGGGATAGGTACGAAGTTGCTGTACCGATAGGTGCTGCTGGAGAAGGAAAGAAAGAGAAAGATTACCGGTTGATCAAGTAACTTCCTACCTCTACTTATAGAAAATAAAAGCAGAGACAGACAAGAAGATGCTGATCTCTTTTATTACGCTATTTCAATTCAAGTGTCCAGTTGTTGTGCTTAGAATCGATTCT
Source organism: Phaseolus vulgaris (assembly GCF_000499845.2). Taxonomy (NCBI): domain Eukaryota; kingdom Viridiplantae; phylum Streptophyta; class Magnoliopsida; order Fabales; family Fabaceae; genus Phaseolus; species Phaseolus vulgaris. The sequence continues at coordinate 191,710 of NC_045135.1, forward strand.
TTCTTCTTCATTCAATAGGGATCAAACTATCTCTTAAACTACCCGGTGACCGGCTTAGGCTTTGATTGAAGTTCCCAGCGTAAATAGAAAGGAGGAGATCCCACCACCCATTTCTGTACCGGTTCCGGAAGAGCGAAGAGAAAGGGGATGACGGAAGATGGCAGAGAATGTAGAAGATAGCCACAGACAAGGGCTTTCGGCAAATAAGGTGTAGGCGGAATAAGCTGTGATTGGATTGGACCAAAGAAATGCCTGTTTTTTGACACCATTGCATTGGTCCATGCCTCTCTCATTCTAAAAGTAGCTGTCTCCATCCCTTCTATGAGCAGGGCTTTGAACCTCGGATGCAACTAATCAACTTTTTTGTTCTTCTGTAAAGGAAAGGGGCTGGGAGTAACTACTATTACTACTAAGGGACCAAAAAACCTTTCTCGTCTGTCATGGAGAACCTTCCCGGGCTCTAGCTCTACCATAGACTTAGAATAAGCGGGACTAGAGGACAAAGCATCGAGAAGAAAAGCCTTAAGAGCCAAGACCTACTCCTAAATCAGCAGAACTACGGATGAAGCAATCACTCTCATCCTACAGACATCAAATAAATCGCTGTCTAAAGCCAATGATTAGCGAGCAAGCCAAGCCGCAAGGAAAGGGTCACCGAAGTAGGGGACCGCAGCTAGCGAAGTGAACCGTTAGAAACCGGGGTATAAATAACAACAAGTAAGGCATGAAAGCCAAGTGAAGTGACCAGAGGGTTAGGGTGCGGCGCCAATTCTTAATTGTGGTGTGAGGCAGTCACTTCGTCACGACGAACAAAACCAATGGCAGTAAAAGCAGATGTCTGGTCTCGGTTAAGCCCAACGCTACATGGTTATGTAGCTCTTTATTATGGGATTCAAACCCATGATACAAGAAGGTTGTATATAGATCTAGCAAATCCGTGTCTTAAGCCCACCCAGAAGGCTAGTTGGTAGAGCGATCAGTTTATCTGAATAAAGGTAGGTTCGAATCCCATTTCCTCCGGCACGGAAGTGGAACGGGCGGGCGAAATTACGTGAGAGAAAGAACCTCTTGGTGTGTGTTGGTGGAGTCCCCCGGAGGACAGAAAAGCACTACTTAGTGAGCGGAGAGCCCGTTGCGCGTTGTTTTGACCGGCCTATCTTCTTTTTATAAGCAAGCTCCCTCCGGCAGTCCCTTCCCTGGGCGGCTCTCGGTTCTTTAGCATGTTGGGAGAGGAGATTAGGCGGCAGTTGAAAGAGCTGCTCGAAAGCTTGACGAACGAAAAAAGCCCTTTCTTTTAAGTGATTAGTCAAGGGCTTTTCCCTGACTAGTCAAGTGGTAAGTAAGGTAGGGCGCTATTCGATGAAGAAAACAGAATTTAATTTAGGAAAGTGGTTCAGGTAGCTCAGCTGGTTAGAGCAAAGGACTGAAAATCCTTGTGTCATGTGGTTCGAATCCACTTCTAAGCGGGCTTATGGGTCCAAAGGACAGGTAGCCGGGAGCGAGCCGGATTTTTTTAATTCAAGTGAAAGAGGAAGCAAAAAAAATGTGAGCGCTCCTGCACTATACGGCTTTTTGGCGTCGCCCTATCTTGCTGGAGGCAGATTTTATCAAAAAAGCGGTTGATTACTCGGATTGGTTCTCGCGTCCCTATGCCCAAAAGGATGGGCGAGTTCGGTTCGAGTCTTCATCGATCGGGTGGATCTATATGCTGAGGGGGGTGAGACGAGGTGTAGCGCAGTCTGGTCAGCGCATCTGTTTTGGGTACAGAGGGCCATAGGTTCGAATCCTGTCACCTTGATGTTAAGTGCACAGCCCGGCACAGCCTAAAGAGCACCCGTAGTAAACTTTCGTTTAGAAAGATAAAAAAATAGACCGCCCTTTATCTGATCTGGGCGGGATCTAAAGCAGCATTTCTTCCAAATGTTTCGGGGGCAAGCCTTAGGTTCAATTCTTTCTTGCCTATAGTCAGTCATCTTACCTTCTTCTTATCTTAGTTAGGAGTGAAACTGCATTTAAGTAGTATCTAATTCACGTAAGAAAAGAGAATAAGTCTGCATGCTTAACAGCCTTCCTTGTCTGAATACCTTTGTAAATGTTAAAAAAAGGAGGCTCCCTCATGAAGCTAGGATTGAAGAAGCTGGTTCGATAGGACCAGGAGGAGTCTGTTTATGAAAAACCAATAGAGGTGGCCCATATGGATTAGTCCTTGCCCTTTTTCTTTACTTATCATCAGCGAAATGAGAATCCTAAGCCAGCTATTAAAACACATCACTTACGATACAAGTAAATAAGACTCATAAGCCATTGATTACACCATAGCAGGATCTTGGCAAGGATCTCCGGTGGGAATCCAATAGAGTGAAGCTGGACACAAACTTACGGAGCAGTGTACATAACAATTCCACTGGGAGTCCTCTGTATTATGACTGGTATGTGCAGTATTGTATTACTGTTATGAGACTTTTGATCGGTAAACCTTTCCGTTTAAATAGTAGGAGAAGAAAGCAATCTTGCAAGGGAAAACACATCCATCTTTTCTCTCTATTAACATTAACGTTGGCCCTATCCCTCTTAGACTGGCTTAGGATTTTCCTTAAAAATCCACTATGGCTGTATTGTATTAAGGGACTGCGCTTTAAAGGGGAAAACTCCTTTTTTGAAAGGCTTGAAAACGAGCTGGCATAGACCGGTGGTGCAAGGCCTTCGATCTAAAGGTCTTATAAAGTTCAATTCTACAAGTAAAGGAGGGGCTCTTATTGAAACCTAGGTTGGCAGTTCCCTAGCCCCCCGCCCTCCGCGATGAAGGAAGCACTCCATTTTCCCGTGATGCGAATAGCTGGAACTGGATCGAGTGGAAAAGCATCTGTTATCAATTGGGGCATGAAGGCGATTTTGCCCGTAGAAAAAAACTACCCAATGCTAACCGTAGAGAATTGATTCATCTCATTCTATGAGTCGGAAGTCACCAACCATAACTCTTAACTCTTAACTCACACATAATACATTGATCATCTAACTTCCACCAGCGATGGGCATAACAAACCATCACATCACATTGACAACAATGAGGTAATACAGTGGAAATGGAAAATAACTTTGATTCTTAATGGATTTTGGTTGGATGGGACGTTTTTATCCCTTTTACAAGTGATAAAGTATGCTTCCACTTTCTATGGAGAACATATTTGGGAGACTCCAATAGTATGCCGTGCTTCTGCTCCGGATGGACTTGAGGCCTCAACATCAAATAAATTCCTTATCTTATATAGTCATTTTTCCGTTCCTGACCCAATCCAACTCGGATCAGTTGGCAAATCGAATCCCACGGGTACTTTACTAAAAAAGGATCCCTTAAATCATACTTTATAAGATAAGGAAGGCTAGCTTCTCGAACCAGACCAGAATCTTTGAAGCTCTATGGGCAGACTTACTCTAGGTACACAGAAAGACCAATCTAAGCCAATCTCACGTCGAAACAGGGAAATTATAGCCCTGGAAAGCAGCCCACTTCGGAGTCTCTCACAGGAGAAGGACTGACCTTTTATCTAATTCCTATCGAGAAGACTCAGTAAGGGCGAGCTCTTACTTAGAGAGAGTTAGTTGGGTAGCTCGAAGATCAAGAAATCCTGAGTAAGGAGAGAGATTCTCCACACGAACGACCCGTCAGGTTAGAACTCACATTGGTGAATCGGACCTACACCTATCTTACACCAACAAGGAGTCGCTTTTGTTACGCAGTTCGAAAGCTTAAGCCTTCCTACATCTGCGGGCCCACCGGTTTAAAGAGTCCTCTATCCGGACTCCCCCTAGACCTCTCTCAGGCCTAGGGAACTTCTCTAAGCTCGAGAGCTCCTGTCTCCTCACTAAAAGCGTAACCGGCTCACCTCTCCCCGGAAACAAGCCAAACCAAAGCAAACTAACGACGATCAAGTCTCATGGTACGTCCGCTAGTCCCTTTGATTGGATTCCCAATCGTGCACGGCGATAATCAATTCGTAGGCCGCCTTTTGCCCCTTATTTACATTTACCCAGAAATCACGGTTTGTGGAAAGCTCCTCCAGAACCTTCGCTATTTTCAGGCGTTTTTCCTTTCCGGGGAATCCGCCGCTTCCCCTTATTTATGCCTTTTGCTGCTCCACAATGCTCTCTCCAATACGAAAGTGAAAGAAGCCCCCTTCCCTTAGGGGAATGCATCTTCCTATCCTTGATGGAGGGCGGACTCGACTTCATGTCCAATTCATTTGATCCTTGCAAGCAGTCCCATTCTTGTTATCGTAAGCTTTCTTGTGGTAAGCGGCTTTTCCTTTAGTTCTTTTGTGCTCGCCTTACCTGATTTTTACATCTTTCTCTTTTTCGTAAGCCTTGATGAAACCGTAGCGAATGCTACAATAGCTTCGCCTTCAAGTCATCCAAGCGGATATAGGTTGTGCTATTAGTGATTGTGGTGACGAAAGCGGTGGTAATCCGGCTAAGGCATAAATAAACAGATCCTTGTGTGAGACCACAGATATTGATTGCAATGAGAGCTTACTTGAGTGTGCATACATAAGTATGTGGCCATGGGCTGATTGCCCTTTTTTTAAGTTAAGGTCTGAAGTGGAAGCTTTCGAGCCCCTCAAAAGAGCCCACCCAGAGAATGACAACCATCAAAAAGTCTAAGCCCATATAGCCGATGGCCTGCCCAAATGATGTTCAGCGGTCTCTACCCAACGGAACTCAGCTTAGAGGCTTTCTACCCGCACTACCTAGACCCACAGTTCACTCACCTGAAGCCGTCTTACCGTGGAGTCAACGGAGAAAACGGTTTCGTATAATGAAACTGTTCGTCCATATGAAATTCTTCCAATTTGGTTGGCGGAAGCGAATCCACAAATGCATGCAGAGAACTCTGCAAATGCTGGAGGTGTGGCTCACCTAAACGTTCAGAAATTACAAGAACAATAGGAACAGACATTCTTGAATCAGAAACTGGAACAAAAGCAGGTCTTCTGTTCCCCGTTTTGACATAATCAACTGACGAAAGCGTGGTCAGATCGGGATTTCGATTTTGAACAGACCATCAAGACGCTAAGCTGGCAAAAGAGCTTTGAGACTTCCTTCCCGCCCGAGGATAGAATGTGAATCAATAATGAATGCGCCTAGGAACTACGATTCTGAAGAGGCGTAGTTCCCGGCCTCCCCTCTTTCGTTTGCTTCCGGTTCATGGAAGATGGGGTAAGGCTCGGGCAAGGACAAGTGAAGGAAGCGCAGCAACGATGACTGATTTTCTGAGACTTTCGCGCAAAAACAGAGATCGAAAACCCAGGACCAAAGTGTTTTCGTGTTATTAGCGTCTAGGCCGAAAAACTCGTGGCTAAGGTCCATGCACACTAGTTCAACGCGCTCACGTAAAACACACGAACTGAACTAGAGCAAGATTAGGGTTTGGTTTTGAAGACGGCGCAGACTCAAGGAAGAAGTTTGCTTCAAAGCTAGAAAGGCTTAATAAGCGCATCTCCAGTACACCGAGCTTACACCTTTTTTCTTCATTTTCAGCACATTTTTACGAACTTTCTTATTTATTATATTTTAATAAGTAGTAAAGATTTACAACTAGGGCTTTTCCCATACCATACATGCAAACATAAAAAATAAAACCAAACAAAGATAGTTAGCATAGATAGGAGTCTATCTCCAGTAAGCATCCGGAGTAGATCTCAACTAAAAAAGACAAAGAACACCATACATTAAAACACACTACTTTGCGTCTACAGACACTTATTTCAATCTTCTAGAAAGAGTCGACGGACCCTTTCTTTATGAAGCTTACGCACACATAGACAAACCAGCCACACAACTAAACACAACATTACAACAAAGTAAACAAACAACATATTAAGTGAAAAGAAAAAGAAAAGCAAAAACAAAGGACTTCTTAGTTGTTTCCCCCTGGTCTCCCGCGGATAATGGAGGCCGCCCTGATAAGCAGCAATTCGCGCTCTCGGATGAGAGCCCTCCTTCGTTCTTCCAGAGCGCAAATGCGGTCCCGGAGCTCTTGTATCCGCTTTACCAGGACCTCCTCCTCGACAGGAGGCATGTGCTCCCAGAAGGCAGCCAGGGTTTGCTCCTGCTGGAGCTTTGCGTTCTCTACATTAAGAATTGCTTGCTCAATTTGAAAAAGCGTTAAAGTGGTAACTGGTGGATCCATATCTACCCCTTGCTTTGCCAAATAGAGAAACTTCTATTTATAGTTATAGACGTGGGAAGCTCTAAGCGAAAAAAAAAGAGTCTTTCGTTTTTCGCGGGTATCGCCACGTGGCTTAATCCCGAAAACTCTTTCAAAAATAGAACACAATAATATAGCGCACATCAGAGAAGAGAGTACCCCCCTTTTCATTTCATAAGAGAGGCCCCCTGCGTCCTTTCTTCATAGATGGAGCAATCCTCACTCGACAGCTCGAAAGCGGATCAGTACAAACCCACGTGATCCGTATTCGCTTACGTACCACGCGTGCTTCGTCGTACACTTCCTAGTCCTATTTCACTGGCTTATTTGTACCCGGCTACATGATGGCACTCCCCTCGGCCAATCCTCACTCGACAGCAGCTCCGTCCTAGCGTAGGCGATTGAAGTCAAGCCTCTGCCTCTATCGCTTGATTGAAAGGATCAGACACTTTCCCCTACTTTTGACAGCAGAACGAATTATATTATTAAAATAAGTAAGGTAAACTTGCTTTTGCCGATTGCACTCGGATAGCGGCCTGGGCCGTCCTGGAATGGGAATAAAAGAATTAGATGGACTGGACTTGGGCTTTGTTTGGAAAGCCAGGAAAAGGTGGCATTTCCGGGCCAGGGCTGAAAATGGATCTGAATGCTAACATTGGGCTAACCTTCACTCCAATAGAAAGGGGAAACGAGCAGAAGCATATTTAGTCTGCCATCCCTCAGGGCAAATCCGTGTTCATCACAGGCTCTGCTGGGACTGGTAAAACCCTATTGCTTGAGGAAATGAATTACTGAAAAAATGACCTATATGTGGTTTTGTCATACAATAAGATCCAATTTGTTTGGACTCGTTAGGTTTGGCCCATTACCTTGAGTGAGGCCGAACATGTACACCTTTTGTTATGAAGATGTGATCTTATCCACCGATGGGTCTTGTTCTAAGCCCAACCCTCTCGTCTTAGGGTAGGATATCCAGAAACCTTAAATCACGGGAACTTCCCCTTTTTGGTGGACAACCTATGTTGGGCTGACTAAGCCCACTATCCTACCTAATAGATAGGGTCCCATCTTGTGTCGGGTTAAGGGCGCTTAGTGGAACCCCATTTCTTCACTTTTAGTCTAGGGCTTAGCTTTGCATTAGGCTTCGATATAGCTTGCTTTCCTGGTTTTGGATTAAACCTCTGCTCTCCTAATTAAGTCTATAGGCTTTGGTTTAGGTTAAATCTTATATAGAAGTTTAGCTTAGGTCCATAAATCTCTCATAAACCCCTAAGCGGAATCTATTAAGCTGAATCCATATGGGGCCTTGCATTAGGCCAAAAATTCCTTGTAACGCTCTAAGAGGGTAGTGAGGCATTCAAGAGAGTTCAACCTGCATTGGGCTTTAGTTACTTCGTCTGGCCTCTTTTCAATAGTAAGAAGCCAAGTTCAAAGAATCGAAAATAGGATGGAGAACTTGGTCTTTGAATAACTCTAAATAAGAAGCATCACATCAAAAATAAAAGGGAATTCCTTAATTACAAAGGGATATCAATATCGTTCACATTCATCCATTTGAATGTATTTCATAACCTGCCATTGTATCGCTTTCAAGGTAAACGGACCAACCTCTCGAAATCCAAACTAAGGAAAGCATGGGCCTCTCTCTCTAAATCGGTTGAATTGGTAACGGCATTGGCTATTGGCCATCCGTCCACAAATAATCTGAAAAAGTGGGTCGATTCCCCCGCCAGATGTTGAATCACTTGTTCAATCCTTTCTTGCTTTAAAGAGATGCTCATCTGCTCTGGTTAGCTCGGTAGAGTGGCAGGCGAAATCCGTCTCTCTTTATAGATATAGAATAGGCGGCTAGTAACTTCTTACTCGTGTAGTGAGAAAAACCTTCTTTTCTTCATGGCCTCCTTTATTTAGATTTAGTTCAATCACGAGTTTAAGGTTTGCGATAGATGTTTGCCTTTCCTGGATAAACGATCTCAAATCGGCTTTTTTATTGAAGCAGATCTGTGAAAATTTTCGGTTTTTTAAGTCATTTGTCCCTGGCATCTTATCTTCCGGTTGGAAGTGCAAGGCAGCAATCATCTGTAGCGGGCTAGCTCACAGAATCGATATCTGTATTTGTATAAATAGAAGAGATGCTTTTTGCTTTGTCTTTTAAGCCGGATCTAGAATGTATTGGTAAGGATCTCTCCCCTGCCTATTTGGATGGAGGGCTGACAGTTGCTTGTCTAGCTCAGCCCCTACTGAGCTTTCCGGTAGGCATCAGTCAATTAGATTCTTAGAAATTCCCACTTACTCCTGTAAATGTAAAAACTTCTTCCCCCTCAAAATGCAATTCCAACTCGGCCAGAGAATCAAAGGGCAGATGGTATGTCTTTCTATCCATCCTGATTGTTGGATTGAAATTCAAATCCGAATGCGAGCAAGGTTAAAAACAATATATAGAATATAATCCGTCCTTCTATCAATCGAGAAAAAACATTCATCCAAAATCTTTCTTTATTACTACTACATAAAACACTACATTACATAAACAACCACATATGACTTTCCTAGAGAACTAGAGCTTTAAAAGCATTCTGTTATGCTAACTACATGAATTCATTTCGAAACAGAAATAAGTCAAAGGATAGGCCTTAACAAGTAGAAAGAAGATAAAGGAACTACTTTTTTTTTCTAGTCTTCCCTGCCTGTCACCGAGTGTGACAGCCGGGACACAGCCTCCGAAATGAGTTCGAGCTGCTCCTTCCGCAGCACTTCCAGCCTTAGCTCAAAATTCCTTATGTTTGCTGCGGAAGTGCGAATGCGTTCGTCTGCCGCAGCTGAATCTACCGCTCGAATATTCCTTAAAAATAAATGGAGAGTTCTCCGGCGGTTTTGAATCGCCTGTTGTATTTTACGCATTTCCGCATCAATTGCGGAAAGCCTGTTGGAAGTTGCAACATCCATAGCTATGCTATTACGAAATTTATTTGATTTGAATGAATTTGATGAAGAAGACACTGATGGAGCCTCCATTTATAGAGTGGTAGAGGAATCCCGCCATGCGTCACCGAATTGGATGGCAGGCACAATTCTGGCTAGTTCTCCGCACTACTTTTCTGCAGTTGAAGACTATCATGCCTGTTTAATGAAAAACTGGCAGGCTCTGGCTACCTTGCGGAGCAAACAAAATCTCCCCAAATCACACTGCCTGTATGAACAAACAAACTTTGTACAACCAGCTTACGTGGAAAAGATTCGATATTCGATGCCAATAGAGTCGTGACATCCATGTACTGAGTCGTCAAATGAGCCACGTTAAGACAGCCCAAGCTTATACGCATTGGCCCACCCACAGGGTGCCCCCCCCAATAGGGCCCGAATGAAAGACCCAAGCCTACATGAACCATCAAAGAAAGTCCTACCACACTAGATAGCTTAGAAATTTCCCATGGTAAAACCCTGTCTTATGTGACTGCGTGTGCTTGTTAGATTGCTTGGGGTTCTATGTTGGGCCCACTCTTTGTCACCTTAGGAAAATGGACTTATCGGCTGTCTTTCTGGGCCCTATGATGGACCTTTATATAGAATAGGAGAGGGCCAATAATTCTTTTTCCCGTGGCACATTTAGTTCTGGTTGAGGCTTTCTTTACCCGGTATAACTGGGCTCGGAAATTCGCAGCATTGCGGCCTGACTCATCATAAGTTGGAGTGATGAATCCTGGCCCTCCCGAGCCTTGTAACAATTTTCCGATTGAATTAAGAAAATTACAAACTTGTCCCTTCCGTTTCACATTTACCGCCAAATATAACTTAAATCAGATTCAAGAACGTTCTAACAACCACGCAACAGTCATGCTTCGCCGATTCCTGTTCCACGCTCCTTTCACGCGCACGTGATCGTTCTCTAACCACCGCCTCTGAACCGCTCCCTCACTCATAGTTTCGCGCATAAATACCTCTACCTCCTCATTTCTTTCATTTTTATTTGCATTCTCTCTGAAGGAAACCCTTCTCTTACTGGCCTTCTCCCTCTTCTCTCTCCGCCATGGACATCTCTTTGCGATTCACAGTGCTCTTCGCAATCTCGATCCTCGCAATGCTCTGCAACCCGAGGGTGACCGCCTTGGAAGGACTGGAAGCAAGCTTCACACCTTCCACAACGGCAACTACACCGTCGACTCCACAAGAACTCCAAGAACACTCGTTCTTCTCTCACACAGCACTCCCCCCTCCGATCTTGTCCCATCTCGGCTTCCACGAGCTAGCCACGGCGGCTCCTTCACTCTCTGACTCCGCGGCCACCGCTGCCTCTGCCTGGACCGGTCCTTCTACGATCTTCGCTCCATCAGATGCCTCCCTCTGCACCTGCTTCTCTTGCTCTTTCTCTAACCTCCTTCGTGAGCACTTCCTGGTCTCTTCACAATTGATTATATGCGGAGACTTGCTTTTGGTACCAAGATCGAGACCTTGAGTCCAGGCCGTTGCATCACCGTCACCTCTGATTCGGTCAATAGAAAGACCGGCACAACTGCTAGTGCTAAGGTCTTTCTCGGAAGGGGGGAGATCACGCAACCTGATCTCTTCAACAACGGCATGGTGGTTATTCATGGCCTTCAAGGTTTCATCGCTCCGTTTTCTTGCTCGTTAGCCATCCATATAGTTAGTTAGTTTTTCTTGCTCTTAATAGCTGGCTTTATGAAGAGCTGGTTCCGGGGTATACCTTTATTGACAGAATTAGACTCTCTTTTCATCAGCCTTAAGTTGAGGATTCTGACCTAGCTCGATGACCCCTCTGTGAAGCTCTAGTCCTTTCTGCTTACTGTGCGGATAGTTCCGTGTCTCCAGCCTCTCTTGCCTACCTACCCCTAAGTCCTGTCTGCAGTAGCTGCTTCGCTTCTATCTTACTTACTTAAATAGTAGACCGAGTAGATGACCGAAGAGCGGACTTCTTTCCAACAAACAGAGGAAGTTTCGATTCGAACAGAGATATGTCGGAATTAGCTATTGGGAAAGATAGAAGGTCAGGGCTTCAGACCCATAATTCAACCTAGCCAACCAATGTGGGAGCTTCTTTTAATAGAATGAGTTCCAAAACCTTGAGATGAAGAAGGGAAAGTGTAAGTGAACTCGATCCAGTGGAGGAGGAAGCTCGGTTCAGTCCTTGCAGATCTTTACTCACTAACTCACTCCAAGAGTAGAATCCGCAACTCTAGTGGAAGGGGTATTGGCCATTATGAGTAGTAAAGGCTACTATGAGCAGAAAGGGACTACTTGGCTCGATCGAGCAGAGCACCTACACCTTCTCGCGTAACGACTTCTTTGAAGCTAGGCTAGGATCGGATCCAATTCTAGGAGAGATGTCAGACCAGTCAGGTTATGCCTTTTGATCTAGGAGCTTCGGTTTGAACACGTTGTTCTCTTGAAAGCTTATTAGGAAGCTAAGTCTTTACCTTTTCTTTTTTTTTCAATAGGAGGTGTGGTGCCGTTGGACCTGCCCTTTATGCAGCAGTAGTTTCGGTTGAACTGGACATTTCTCCCGCTATTGGTAGGCTTACTCGACTCAGAATTCATTCAAGGAAGTGAACTGGCGGGACCCAAGACTCTCCTACTTAAGACACTCCCGAAGGAAGGTCCAAGCTTCAGGTTTCGAGGGCAAGGCGAATCCTTTCTTTTGGCCCATGGCGAATCTAAGAATTTGGATTCCTCATTCGATCACTTGCGCTAACCCTGATTCTCCTCTTTCCTTTCCCTGGTTCGTTAAATAGAGTAGGGGCTCTAGCTTTACTTTAGCTTGAAGAGGAAACGAGTTTTCGTTCTGATCTGCCCCGGGCTTCGGTTAGTTACAGGGGTGGTCAGTAGGTAGTTTCGATTCTAGCTCTGGAGAAGCGAACTTCAATCACAAAGATTTCACTACACTACTAATTACGTTTACGTCAAACATTCCTATTTCTACTTCTTACTCTCGCACGGATAGAGATGGAGGTCGGGATTCCCTTTCTCAAGGCAGCACCGCGGCAATTCAATGAGCGAGACTTGCACTCAATAGTAGAACAATGAAAGCAGTAGTGGCACTCCCCATACTTAGATGGGGAGGGCCTGTGAGCTCCATGCAAATTCGCCTTTCAAAGTTGCAAAACACAATCCCTAGCGTAAGTCGCAATCAACTTGATGCATTTTGTTGGACTAATGAGTATAGGACGTAATTAGAGGTGGTGGGTGGGCGCCTATATACCACTTCAAACGGTGTTTGTTTGGTTGCCGAATGAGAAGTGGTATTGTACCACTATTATGCCCATGGTAACCAACGTACCCATTCCCTTGGTCTATCGCTTGTAAAGCATCCCAGGTAGTTCTCTAAGCACCGGTTAACCACCTCCCTCACAGTTTGCATGAGATTCCACTTATTCTATGTCATTTTAAGCCTTAGGTAGTTGTTCCTCCAGCAGTTCTGTTCTTGGTCTGATAGTCTTGTTAACGCTTTCTAATCGACTTTCTTTCTTGTACAGATCTTCCTTTCCTTCCTCGTCCAGTGACGGATTTGCTCCCTCTTTCAGTAAGTCTTCTTCTTTAGTAAGAAGAGTACTGCCTAAAGCAATGTGAGTGAAAGTGTCTCTATGGGAACCGGCCGTAAACTCCTTTTCTGGTGTAGATCCCCTTCCTTATGAATAAGTTCCCCGGGTACAAGGAATGAGTGCTCCTAATGTCTTTTCTCTGTTTCGGTGTAGATCGTCTCTTTGTCTATGGAGACCTTTTCAAGTCGTCCATTCTCTTCGGTATGGATTCAAAGTCATCCCTCACGCGGGTGCAGGGAGTCTTGCTTGTGCTCTTTCTTTGTGGTCCAGGCCAGGCACTCCATATGTGTTTCGGTATTGATCTGAGCACTCGTGTAACTACTAATAAAGCTCGAGGGACCTTTCTTTCTGAGGGCTACCGGTGTGACTTCTCTTGGTCAGGTCTAAAGGTATAAGGGGAAGCCCTTTTCTTATTAGTATTAGATAGAGGATGATCCTGAACCTACTACTATTGAATAATCCTGGTAGTCCAACTACATAAAAGGTTATTCCTCGAAAGATTGTTCGTTCCTTCGTTGACTAGAACGAGAAGTACCAGATGGGGGAGACCCGCTACTTAAACGAAATATACTACCTAACTCAGATGGCTGTCAGCCCGAGTGCCTGTCACGACCACAACTACCAAGATTCAACCGTCTTTTGTTTTGCTGCTGCTAGCTGCCCGATGTGCTTTTGCAGTCCTGTTATGGTGCCTGCTTGACAAAGACAAAGAAAAAATCCTTCCAGTTGAGATAAATGTTTCCATTTGAAGTCGAGTTCTGATACTGATAGAAAAGAAAATGGCAGAAAAAAAGTGAACAAGCATTTCATTCGGGATAACCCAAAAGAAAGAAAGCCTCCCCTCACTCGTGAGTATTCCACTTTTCTTGAGCCAACCACCCACATTCAAATTTCATCTGCTCTTTTCAGCAAGTCTGATCCGTGAATTGAAAATAGAAAGAAGCTGCTCATAAGTGACAATCCGGCGATAAAATAAAGAAGCGTTCTACAGGTACTTTACTTCCCACCAAAAAGAAAAGGTCTTATTCATTTTTATTATTTATACCGAAATAGGAGTCCCTCCAAGGAGTATGGTGGCACTAGCTCATGTTCAGATTTCATTCCTGTATCTATTCCAGAAGATTGAAAAAACCCGACAATCGCTATGTTGATGCCCCCTACCACATGTAGGGGTAACTTCCCGGTTCATAAGCCCTTCCCTTCCATTATCAAATCCATCCATGACATTGTGTATCTAACAAAACCCACTTGACCTTCCCGCTTGCCTGTAGAATCTGAAAAGCAAGCTCAAATCCCTGTCGAATCTTTCCTTTGGTTGCCTGCCGACCTATTGCATTAAAGACCGGCAATCGAATCTTTGCTTGGCTTGACGATCCCTTTCGAATCAGCTGAAAGCCCGACCCCTTCCCAATGTTTTCAAAGCGGAAGGCAGAATCTCGGTTGGTTCATGCGTTAGGTCAACCATTCCTCTAGCATTCCGAAGTTAGAAGCCCTGTTTTTCGAGAATGCAAGTTCCATTCGCAAAGCCCAAGCCAAAAGCGAGTAGACCGAACTGCTTGCTTATGTGAGGTTCTTTCCTCTCGCTTGTTCATCTTGTTTTGAGTACTCGACGAAATAATAGCATAAGAGAAGAGATTGGGCAATGGAGTCCACTTCGATATCACACCTATTTGAGTCGGGAGTTCCTCCTTTTATTCTAGCCTTGCTTGGGAGGGAACCAGTCTCTCGGATAGCCTTGCGTTCGGGCATGCCCATATTCAGCGACCTACTGGATGCTGAAGAAAGGAATAAACAACACGAGTTGCCGCGCTATCGGAATACAATGGATTCAACAAGCACGTATGGATAGGTTGGGCATAGCTATTTCAATCTCTCTCGCACTCGCTCTCCTGATCGACCAGACTGAATCGATACAATGAAGATAACAGATGGGAGAGTGACCCTAAGTACAATGATTGCCCTATGAGGTACCGTATTGGGCTCATGTTTTTCTTTTGCCCATCAGGGGTGATCCATTAAAACATTGTCCACAGGCCCGACTTAATGGATCGGATCCATTTACATAATCATAATCTAACCAGTGGTCACATTCAAAGGATATAAGAATCGGTCTATCATGCACTTAGTTTAATCTAATGGATCCTTGGTGCATACTTTATCTGGTCATTTTGCCGAAGATGATTGATTGACGCATGCGAATAGCTAGAAGAGGGGAAGACTGGCAGAGCATAAATGGGGTTTGGTTTTGCAGATCATCATTCCTAAGTGGTTGAATCCAACCTGAGGTATGTTATATTATAGATAGAGATCTTGATTGATGCATGGGTCTTCCTTTCTTTTTTTAGTATGGGTTTCCGCCTCATCCGGTACATGTATCTAAGCTGGTAGTATCAAGTCGACGATACATTAAGACTTGTTGTTCGATAGGCAAATATAGGAACTATTACCACCCTATTATAATATAATAATAGAATTACGGACCCATATCTACAAATAGGATATCCGTGAGAGACTTTCTTTTACTAAATAGATCGAAAAGAATGATTGCATTTCAAGTGAAAGATGTTTTCAATTCCCTCCCGAAATAGAATTTGAAAGAAGACACTTAATTAAAGTGCCTTTTCGCTAGTAAGATCCATACAAAAACAAGTACGTCTCACTGTCACGGGAATAGACAGAGAGCGATTGGAAGCCTTATGCTCCGCCCGCGGTGCTAAACTCTAAACTAAAGCTCCGCGAGAATAGAGTTTCGTTTTTTCTATGGTCCGAAGAACGCTCAGAATCCGGATGAGTTGACTCAGGCACAGATCCATTTTCCCTCTGCCTCGGCGTCACTCCAATAGCCGATGTCATCATTAGGGCAAACGATTTCTCTTTATTGCCTATCTCTCTAGAAAGGAGTAGTAATAGAAGGTTAGGTTTTCATTGGGTATTATATTGAGTGCCGATCCGGGATACTCCGAAGGGCGACTAGGTCAGTCCATTGAGGGAGGCAGAAAAGGCCAACTATTCGCCATCGGGAAGTAGATCGGTCTTTGGCTGGCCTATACACCAATGGTCCTTGATCTGCTCTTAGTTGTCTGCAAGGGTAGTTGAGTTCTCCCCTGTTGAGGTTGGTTAAAGAGCGTGCAAGAGTTTTTCCTCTTATTTGTTCTTAGCTAGGGGCAAGGCAGTTCATTCATGGAAATAAGTGCATATTATACTCTGTGTTATAAACTCTCTGTCTTTTCTGTCAACAAGGGCGATGCCCGACCGATCAACTGTCTGACTGCAGCTCAGTGCTATAAATAATCTTTATCTAAAGAAGGACCGAAGGGACGATATTGAAATGAAATGCTTGCCCTAGATTATGACTCTCTCTTATTATGTGATCTTGTCTTTCCTGCTGCTGATGTGCGAAGGTCTTGCTCGAGTCTCCAAGAGGTGTCCCCCCCGGCTATCAATCTTGACTAAGGTGCTTCCCGACCCGCTCTTCCTGTTATGCAGGAAGCTGCTAATCTGGCTCTGCCCGACGCCCCCCCTATCCTTATCAAGAAAATGAAAGAATTGGGTGGGGGCGATAGTGTAGAGTCAATTAAGCGGAGGCTTTTGGCTGGATCGAATCTGTCTCGTTATGTCGTATATATGAGTCTGCCCTACTGAAGCTCTCCAGTCTGCGTAGTCCGTTTCAATGCTTCTTACGAAGCAAGTCACTCTTCCCGCATCAGGGACTTCTTTATCTTTCGTGGTTGGTTGGGGGGAAAGGGAAGTGGGCTGTGGGTCCCTGGTCGCTTTACTAGCCGTTTTTTGATGCGCGAGGAATTGTCTGAAAGTTAAAGACATCATTGGTAGGCGGCCAAGCGAAGATTCCAGTGTGATTGGGCATAGGTAGGCGCAGTGAAGAGAGATCAAATCCTCTCAACTCATATTTCCCACGTAGTTCGTCGGTCAAACCAACGATTCTCTTCTCAAAGTAATAGAGAGATCTTTTTCTAGTTAGACTTCTATCAATGCAATGAAAGAACCATCCCTTCCTATTTCTTTGTCCTGTCAGAAATAGAATAAGACCCAAAAGAGCCCTTCTTTACCACTTGAGGGGGTGGGGGTGAAGGGGGGGGTTTACACACAACCGAGGCAAAGTGGTTTATGATTGAATCTCAGAGGCATTCTTATCATTTGGTAGATCCAAGTCCATGGCCTATTTCGGGTTCACTCGGAGCTTTGGCAACCACCGTAGGAGGTGTGATGTACATGCACTCATTTCAAGGGGGTGCAACACTTCTCAGTTTGGGCCTAATATTTATCCTATATACCATGTTTGTATGGTGGCGCGATGTTCTACGTGAATCCACGTTGGAAGGACATCATACCAAAGTCGTACAATTAGGACCTCGATATGGTTCTATTCCGTTCATCGTATCGGAGGTTATGTTCCTTTTTGCTTTTTTTCGGGCTTCTTCTCATTCTTCTTTGGCACCTACGGTAGAGATCGGAGGTATTTGGCCCCCTTTAGGGATTTGGGTTTTAGATCCTTGGGAAATCCCTTTTCTTAATACCCCTATTCTCCTTTCATCCGGAGCAGCCGTAACTTGGGCTCATCATGCTATACTCGCGGGGAAGGAAAAACGAGCAGTTTACGCTTTAGTAGCTACCGTTTCACTGGCTCTAGTATTCACTGGCTTTCAAGGAATGGAATATTATCAAGCACCCTTCACTATTTCGGATAGTATTTATGGTTCTACCTTTTTCTTAGCAACTGGCTTTCATGGTTTTCATGTGATTATAGGTACTCTTTTCTTGATCATATGTGGTATTCGCCAATATCTTGGTCATCTGACCAAGGAGCATCACGTTGGCTTTGAAGCAGCTGCGTGGTACTGGCATTTTGTAGACGTGGTTCGGTTATTCCTATTTGTCTCTATCTATTGGTGGGGAGGTATATGAAGGAACGAAACAGTGGATTGAGGAATGAAAGCTCGAAGACAAAGAGAACCGGGCTTTTCAAAAGAATTACTGCTGCTTTCCCACTCCCTTTGATTTTAATATACAAAAAAGTCTCTTCCACTTTCCTACCAAATCTCTCTTTATTCTGGCACATAAATGAAGGGATCGAAGAGATTATGGCAGAAAGAATAAGAATATGTTCACCAAGAAATGACCCGAAATTGGATCTTGGTCTATTTGAGATTGTTCTTTTGAATCGTAATCAAAGATGTTTTCTTGTCTCTCGTTTCTTTTCTGAACAAATCGAAGAACCTAATGGATCGAACTCATTGGATTGGTATCTGGATTTGATGAGGGTTGAAATGGAAGTTGGTTAAAAAAAAGAATACCGGACTAGTTAAGGTTGCCATTAGTCGGGAATGAGCGAGAAGAGAAGGCTTCAAGCCCTAGAAGTCAAGGCTAATCCGCTTTTTAAATAGAGAGAACAATAAACTGTCCAGAGCAGAGTTAGGGCAAGGCGAGGTTAGTCCAGTTACAGGTAAGCTCATGAATGCCTTTTTTTTAGAGGGAATACCTCTTTCTTTCAAGTGAGTGAAGTTAGCTGAGGGGAATGCTCTAAGTAACCAGTCCTGCCAGTCGACAGGGGGAAACCCCTCTTTCTTATTGTTAGGCTGACTTAAAAGAAGGTTAAAGACTAACAAAGACAGGAAAGGCGGAAAAAGAGATCGGGATGTGAGATTCCTAATTCAAATGAAAGAAAGGGATGACCAGATATATATGCTCACAAAGTGCTTTGCCTGTAATCGATGGCAGAAAGACTAACTCTTCCCCCTCTCTTAGCCCAATCCGTTAGACAAGGGTGCGGTTTTGCGGTCACTCGTTCCTCGCTTTTGCCACAAATGGCACCTACATCTTGTGGGCAGGTTCTCATCTTTTGGGCCTGCTTGCTCTCACCCGATAAAGCGCGATACGCGGAACCAAGATATATATAAGATATTGGACGGTCTTAGGGGCCCGCGTAGCCCATGCCGGCCTTGCTTGAAAGTCCCACTTATCTTTCATCCACCTTTTTTTCCTGACTTTTAGCGGTAGTCAGCTGTCCTTGTAACTATCGCTCATGACTGGATCTTTATCCATACCGAATAAAAAAATGGATTTCTGATCCGATCCGATCGAGAACTTATCCCAATCAACGAGGATGACGCTTCTCGGCAATATGCCACCGATGACTACCACTGCAGGAGCAAGTCTGAGTGAAAGAACGAGTTGAATACTTTCTTAGAGAGGGAGGCAACTGAAGCTAGTCGGGTTTAGGTCTGATATTTGCTTGCCTTAATCTATCAACAGGGCTTTCATAGGGAGGTTTTTCTTAAAGTTTTCAAGTGATAGTGGAATTACCAACAAAATACCAGACTCTCTGGACTTGCTTTCTCCAACCAAGATAGGGTTTTGTCCATTCCACTAGGACAGGTCTAAATGCGCTGGATTGATGCACCGGTAGGGGGGAGGACAAAATGCCTAGCCGTCGGGGGTTCTTCCATCATATCAATCAAGCTCAGTCTCCCAACAGCAACAACCAATCCGGGCGGAATGGCGCCTATACTCGGTCAATGGAGTCCACTGCTGGGACTGGCATTGGATTCGGCCGCCAGTTGTTTTGCTATTGGTGGCACATGGTCCCTGTATATGGAACTGGTCAGAGAACGAATAGACGCGGGCGGGATCGATCTATAGGCTCCGATCCAGTTTTGGATCTCTCTAACGGGACTGGAACGGGCGAAGCCATTGGATTGATTGGGCGAGTTAGCCCAACAGGAATGTGGTCGTCTAGATCGTACCTGCGGAAAGATTAGGTGGACCCCTATACATTCATTGATTAGACCGAAACCAATCGAAGCCATGTGATCGATCGAGCTACCCGCATTTTTGTTTTGCTTTATCAAGCAGGGGCTTAGCCGCTTGTTTCTATTTCTGGCAGCATTGGGAAAGAGACAAAACGTCGAATGGCTAAAAAGCCCTCTTGATGTATGTGGAAAGTCTATACTTAACACACCGACTCAATTGGAAGCTGAATCCTCACAAGCTTCGAAACCCCTTTTACTACACCACACCTGCTACCCACTTTCTTTGTTATTGGTTCAAAAAAGCCTAAACATTCCTTTTCTTATTCTTACTCTGCTTCATCCTATGGCTGCTCTTTAATATGTTCTAAAACCGCCAACCCTTGTTGTTACTTATTCATCGGCGGAGGATAGAGCTTTTCTTTTTCTGCTTTCCTATGATATGGATTTGGTTGATTCTCCTGTGGTATCGACTGCCTTTGTTCGGCTGAGACTTCCGCGTCTGCGGATTCTCTAGTAGCTGCTCTAGCGTCTGCTTCGTCGGGTGCTGAATCGGATGCTTTATCTGCGCGGTTTGAAACTCTTTGGAAAAGAAAATGCTTTGCCCAGGAATTCTAGGTTGAAAGCCCTCTCTGAAGGCTCGCATTAAACTCGGGGCTCGATCTTCCGACCCTGTCGTTTCACTAATGTGCAGAATTTCATTAGAATCACCGATAAAGAGAGAGCCATGGGAGGTTTGACTGGTTGCTTAGTCTTCGAGTTGCCAATAATGTTTTCTCTGCGAGGCTTGGGGATGTCCATAGAATCCAGTGAAAGGCCAACGCTTAGCCGGATCGTGACTCTAAATCACAGCATCCACAAAGCCAGTGGAATACTAAAAAATGCGTAAGTAAACCTCGTCTTTCCAAAACAATGCTAGACCCCCCTTCTTGCCACAAGGGTCAACACATAAACCATTCTTAAACTTCGTTATTCTTCTGACGTCATCTACCTTTCGGGACCGGATCCGAGTCTCCATAAGGAAAACAACGTCGGGATCTTCAAGTCTCACCAGATCGATGAGAGATTGAACTGTCCGGGGGTTCCCAAGCCCCCGGCAGTTTCAACTTAATGTTTTCATGGCGCTCGACGGGACTGGGAACCAGTCGCCGCCGTTTCAGTAGTGTTTGGAGTATCCAGATCCATTGCCTCATATCTACTTTTCTTTGGACCATCTACAGGTTGAACCCGAGAGGAGCGCTCAGTTTGTTCCCATTTCTGACTTGTGCACCAGCCACTCCTAGCGCTAAGCATAGAAAGCTCTCACGCGCGAACGAAATAGGCGGCTTATAAAGCCCAATTCTTATATTACACCTCCATAATTTAGATAATGAGGTGGGTGTAATGGAAGGCTAATTGAATCGTGTACCGTGAGTGAGCTATTGGCCCTTCCCGGAATCTTCTTGCTATGCGTCCCGCCTAAAGTGGTCAGAAAGCCAAAGGGCGCCCTTAAAGCGAAAACGGACAACCCATGGGATCTAGGCTTCGCCGACTGAGGATACTTGCTGTGGGATCTAGCGGCTCCAGCTGCGTTGACGATATTCCTTCATTGCGACTTATCTTGCACGATCAAGATCAAAGTGTCCGTCCGTTCGGTAAGTAAGCCAGTCGTCATCTTATCTTGCACGAGCATCGTCGTCCCCATCACTTCCTCATCCTCTAGAGGAGTTGAAGATACTTCTTTGTTCCTCTTGTTCTTCCTTTTGCTCTTACTTCTTCTCATCTAAGCATTTGCTTCGGCCGAGCGGGGAATATCAAAAACAACTCGAACAAGACCGGGGTCAACCGACTTAGAAGAAGACACAGATACAGATGGGTCAACAGATTCAGAGGTAGACTTTTCAAGCGACACAGAGACACGGGTACATAAGGAATCACATCATCGCCTCCTCCTTGCTTCTTCGCGGACTTCTTTTTTCTCGGCTAAGGATGTGGATCAAAGACCACTGATGCAGTCTATAATAACGAACCTCGTGGCCAATGGGAGCCTGTTACTTTCCCAAATGGAAGTAGACCGCCAACAGCACGCACTTGCAGCCTTGGTTGATAGGAATCAGTGGAAAGCCTAATTGAGCATTTCGAGAGCCAGGAGTGAAGTTAAGACTCGGTCAGCAACAAGATCACCTCCTTTTGCATCTGTCTCCCAAGCGAAGCTTCCCAGTAAGTTGGTCATAAACAACTCAAGGAATAAAAACCTTCAGCCACAGAATCGAAAGAAAAAAGCTACACTTATCGCAAGCAGCAAGCCATAAAGGGGAGGGGGAAATTCTAGTTCATTATGAGCAAGTAGGGGGCGACAACTAAAGAGGTAGCGAGACTAACCGCGCAGGAATATATTGAGGGAATATTTTACAATAAGACCTGGAGCTTAGTCTGTCGACTCTATGAGGGGAAGAAATAATTATGATCGGCCATCATCAAAGAGAAAAAGTGCATCCCTCCTGGGATGAAATTTAGCTAATTCAGTAAGAGCCATGCCATGCGCCTATCTAGCGCATGATAGTTGTTAGGGATCCGCTTCCTTCTTAACTCCGGATAGCAACTCTACGATGTAGTAGTCTAGGAGATATCAATAGCTATAGTTTGCATTGGGTGCATCTAAATCCGCGTTTTTCTACCTGCATTTTACAGTGAAGCTGAACCAACTTTCGAATCGACTGACTTGAAGATAGGGCCGGCTGGATAAGTTCCCAAAGGCCCCCTGAGTGACCAGCTAAGTATCTGATTGGAGGAGTCTCTGGCATAGTTTTGAATAAGAAACCGGTGGTTGAAAGCTGGAAATAATTCTCAAGATCGGATTCGTCTTTAACCGCGGAACGTACTGACTCATCTTATCAAGTTTGATAAAAAGCCAATAGCCTGAGAAGAAAAGAGATCATATACGAAATGATCGCTATATAGCGAATAAACCATCTTTTCACTAAACAGGGGCGGTGAAAAGAATAGGAACTGGTTATACTTTCTAAATAATACCTGTGGAGTAAAGCTCAGAAAAATGATCATTTCCGGGAACGGGTGAAACCCTTTCGTTCGTGCATAAAGATATGGATAGGGATGCCGTTACCAACCAATAGTAGTAGTAGTAAGAAGCCTGTATATACGCTCAAGCAAGAAGGAGCAGGGTTTGATCAAAGTAGAATGCCTTTTTTGAATAAAAGCACCGGTGTTAAAATAATATATATATACTCTACCGGCTGGCCTTTTTCAAGGCAAGGGGAGCTCATCTATTCATTTCCCTCTTACGAGCCTATGCTCAGGATGTTCTTCGATCCCAGCAAGTTCTTCGCTCGTGGGCTACCCTCTTAGCCCGTTCTAAGCTTAGATCAATACCTAATGATACATGTTCCGTCAATTTAATTTCCTCGGCCTTTCGCCAGTTGGAAATAGAGGCAAGAGGGAGCCAAGCCAGCAACTGTGGTTGTGCCATTTGGGGGGCTCAAGTAGTCTAGCGGCGGTGAAGAGACGATAGTAGACCAGACGGGGACACCACCAGAACACCCGAACAAGGATCCATTTTCGTTTGCAGCTATAGTACATATGCGCACTTTATATTTCTGTCTAACTAATAATATTCCTTAGCGTACTGCAAGACAGGTCAAATTCCATTTCACGGTTCTCTTAGAGGTCAAGATCGGCGATTCCAGAAGCCTTACCCAATTTGATGTGATCGACGCCCCAGTGCAGTACAACGTACTCTTGGGAAGATAATGGATACACAGGAAGATGTGTGTACCATCGAGCCTCAACCAGTGCATCATGCTATGGCATAACAATTACGTTAAAGTTTGCGGACCCAAGGCCCTTTTCAGACGAAGCCAAGGCAGCGGAAGTCTACGCTGATGCTTATTACTATTCAAAGGGCGATCTTCAAATCAGGTTTTTCGGTCTGATCGACCGATCGCCGCTATTGAAGCCCCGTCGAAGACACCAGTCGATCGGGCCTCGACGACACAAACAAGTCAGTGATGCTAGACTGGTATGGAGATGGAGTGCCGAACAACCAGTAAAATGAAGAAGAAAGCATTTGGTTCGGCTGTAGTTTCATAGATCTACATGGGAGGGAATCCTCTTGAGATCGATCATGCAGTTACGGCCAATCAAGCAGAGATTCGATTGGCCTTCCAGAGAGCTTACATTAGAGGACTGACACCCAAAGCACCAGAAAAGCTGTACGACATACGATCAGAAGTTCAAGATGATGTGATCGAAGTCAACCTATAGGCAAAAGCAGAACCTCGGCCCACATATGTAAGTCAGAACCTATCTAGTGAAATGGCCGAAGCGATTGTCAATCTTTGCAAGAATACAAAGACTGCTTTACTTGGGAGTCTTCATAAATGCCTGGCCTTGATAGGAATCTGGTCGAGCACCAGTTACCGATCAAGCAAGGCTTCAAACCTTACAAGCAACCACCCACAATAGAATTTAATCTGCTCTTTTCAGCAAGTCTGATCTATAGGTAGGGGAGGGCACCTTGGTATGACCTAAGGAGTGGACTGTCACTGAATTCCATCCAAATCCAATGAGCAACCCCCATTAGAAGAGAATAAGGGGTTACAACAATCATGTTAGACTAAGAAGAGCCTTGGGATCCAGTCCCTTGGACAGACCGATGCTGCGCCTCATTAGACAGCAGCGAAACATACAACTCGATGTGAATCAAAGTTGGTACGCTCCACAGCTTCAAAAGAAGGGCTAGCAAGCTTGTGAGGGTTGGTAGTGGCACGTAAGGCGCGCCGCGCCCTTATGTAAATGGCCTCCTGTCTTTGCTTGTGTTGTGTAGTATGACGTCCACGTCGTCTTTGACTCTTGTTCCTTAACTCGTCCCTTCGCGTAGCCCACGGAGCGGTTCGTAGGTTAGCTCGTTAGTAAAGCAAGGAAATCCTACTGGCGGTAGCGGTTGTACCTTTGACCTATGTCTAGCCGCTTCTTTGATCATCGCATTCATTATTGATTCACATTCTATCCTCGGGCGGGAAGGAAGTCTCAAAGCTCTTTTGCCAGCATTGAGGAACCTTATAATTTTGATTAAAGTAGTTATCCGATAGACGCAATTTGACAATTAGCGGAGGTGTAACCTTCTAAACCTACTTTTCTTGAGTCAATAGAGTACGACCTGGATCAACAAAACCCATCCCCGTCTGAGTAGAGACTTCCTCATAAGTTTTCAAAGCAAGGGAGGAATGAACTTCTAGCTTTATTACCGGGAACCCACCCTCTCTTGATAGATGAAGAACCCCTGGCCAAGCGCTCGGAAAGTGCTCCTCCAGCTGTCTGTCCCGCAGAGAGGTAGTTAGAATAGACTCCGAGACAAGAAGCTGACAGAGAAGCAAGGGTCTTGAGGGGTGAGCCCTATGACTAAAGATACACGAGCTCCTCTACACCCATTTCCTCGGAAAGCCCTTTTGCCAGCTTAGCGTAGAGAGATAGCCCCATGAAAGGAAGAATATATGGGTAGATCAAAGCCGGCTGAAGGCCAAGAATGGGATACGGGGACGAAAGCTCAGAGACCATTTGTTCAACTTCTCTACCAGAAGCGGAAGATGAACCCATATGAATTGAGTTCTAAACCACCTGATTGATATCATGGCGTAGATATAACATGATTCTATTTCTTAGCGGGAAGAGCCTCTCCAGCCTTAGGGGAGAACCAAAGACCCCTTTCTCTTCTCTACTTAGCCGCGGGCAGAAGATCTCCTCCCTATAAAGAAGGGAGCACGGTCTTCATTCGAGAGAGCTTCTTTTCAGTCTTTTCCCCCCGAATCAGCACGATGGTCATCTCCTTCCTACCTGACGAGCACATCAGACAATCGGCTCTTTCATGACTCCATAACAACTACCTTATCCATTGATCTCTTGTGAATGTGAAGGTCCCAAGAACTACCTTCGCTTTTCAAGCTGCAGCTATTGCTATTGTTGTGCTTGGGAATTGTTTGAGCTTATATCGATCGTTAGCTTCACTAATCTCCCCACGGTTTATCCTGCGATTTCTCTTTACTGAACCTGGCCAAAGGATTTATTTGACAATGTATATGTCTTAGTTGACAAAGCTGTTTACGTAATAGGCTGCTGGCTAGTAGGAATTTTGAATGTTGAGATGACTTGTAAGTTTATCGAAACACTCGAGTAGATGCTTTCAACAAGCCCCGCTCACAGATAGCTAATGAGCTAGCTCTTTGAATGAAAAAGGAACCAGCAATACTGGATGCGATGTTTGGAACAAAAAAGA
>NC_045135.1:222500-250000 GCF_000499845.2 Phaseolus vulgaris
ACTGCCTGAAGACCAAGCCAATCTCGAAGAAAAAAGTGAACTACACGCAACTACATCTCCAGATTCCATTCAAAGGGCCAGTGAACAGACGCTTTCTCCAAAAACTGTCAGTCAAGATTAGCGTACTTACTGAACGATTTCTATTGTTATCTATGTTATTTCAGGATTGATTTTCGTTGATCGGATCGCCACACCCGGCTTTCCTGACGGACCACCAACCCAATATCGATGAAAAGACACGCCTACCCCGGACCCTGACGTGAACGAAGCTCCAATGAGTCGCTCCTCGCTTGAGGGCCGGACCGTCAATTCATCTACTCACTACCTACGCAATAACCGATCCTCGGACGGAGCCATACCTGTGTTACCAAAACTTGCTAGCCGACACCGGCTACCGCAAAGGGTTCAGTTGGTGGGTTGAAATCTCGTCACTTCTTTTGAAAGTCAAAAACGGAGTTTGGTTGCTCGTTCTAGTGCTGAAGCAGAATACAGGGCGGACGCGAAGGCCCCAGGCCGGGATTTTCCCCTAACTAAAGAGTTAACACACTTGGAGAGGGGATTTCCTTCCATTCATAAGCCCGAGTATCACGATCCCCAAAAAGTAGCCCGAAGTGACTGACCATATAGTTTCGTTTTTTCCCTTTTCCAGAGACGAGAGAAGTAGCAACCGTGGACCTAGCTCACAGAAGAAGGGGACTAGTTGCGACAGGAAAGAGGGAACATGGTGTTGTGCTTCTTACCTATGATGATTCTGCATTTGCCCGGTCAAGCTTCTGACTGGCAGGCGAGACCGATCGATTGAAGTTACGGTTCATAGCTAAACCCCGAAGCGAAGTAAGCTGGAGCTTCGAGGTCATAAGCCCATCTGCGCCTCACTCGCTAGCAACCAAACCAAATGGGATGAAATTATGCGATTCCCTTCTCTTCCGGTTAGCAACTAACTGGCTCTCGTACTCGGTACTCTATCCTCTTCCCATTGAATTATATTACAGGACCACATTGAATAGGCTAGGAAAGGAATCTTAGTTAGGAGAACAACCCTTTTCTTTTAGTTTAGAATAGCAATGGTAAGTCCACTTTGCTACATAATGCCCTTACCTTTAGTAAACCACCCAGACCGAAACCCGCCCTTTCCTAAGCCAATGCTGCCCACGTTCTCTAACTAATTGCTACCCAAAAAGGTAGCACACTAATCTCCGTCACCCTCGGGTCAGGTCTGGCTTAACCTTATTCCCGTCAGTTTTGTCACTCTCTTTTCTTTCAATGGCATCCGCTTTAAAAGCCTTTTTTACCACAAAGCCACCCTGCTTGCAACAGTAGATCCTGTTGATTCGGTTGCAGCAGAACAACCACCAATAGTTGCATCCGTTAAAGACCAATCACCGGCAAACACCAACAACGGTTACTGATTAACGTCCGACTTTGCTTTTTATTCCGTTAAGGAGCTCATTTCCACGAAACTCGAGACTCTCTTGCGTTTAACAGGTGTACCGTTGCCCGGGGGGGTGACTATTCAGCAGGTAGCCGACCACCTGCATGGGGACGTTGAAGATTTTCCAGTACTGGAAAACATATACAACTCCCTCCTCGAGCTGGGCATAATGAGCCCTTATTATCTACAAGCTGTCTCCTATATCCAACAGTTTCTATAGGCACCTTAAAAAAAAGACATTTCTTAGGCGGCCCGGATGTAGTCCATTATAGTAAGACGAGAAGGACGAACCGGGTTAACAAAAGTCACGATCAGAAGGTTGGAAATCCGGATTCTTAATCTGGAAAGCGCTGGTTCGAGCCCAGCTCGTGACAAGAAAGACAAAAGGTAATTTACCCCTCCTATAATTCCGGAAACAGCTCTACGACCCAGAGGTTAGCGACTGCAACTAGCGTTGGTACGAGGGGAGAGGGAATACTACTTGGAGCCTTACCGAACCAGCAACATATAATTGCGTATATAACACAAACACGTAATCTTAATCTGATCTGGAATGAAAGCTCTGATAGTTGAGACATAAATCTAGGGCCAATGAGTGCTACAGTAGTGCCTTGCGGGGTCGTAGCGCCGGTTACCGAGGGTTTTTATCCTTGAGGAGCTTTATTTCAATTGAAGATTTTGTTAGTGTTAAGTGTAAGTAGTAAGGGCGCATTTCACAATGATAAACAGAATATACCTTTTTTAAGGGTTGGGTATTGAATAAGGAATCAAGTCTTTCTCACTCTCAGATAGAACTCTCTGATCGAATTGAAAGCTCTTGCTTGTTGTCTGTAGCGGTAGTATATACTTTCATCTACTTTTTAGAAAGGGTTTATTCCTTGTTGCTTGATAGTCCGGGAGGCTTAACTAAACAACAACAAAGAAACTATTTATAAATAATCTATTATTTTGCGCTAATCTATACTATAAGAGTCTCAATTAGCCGTTGCTTGTTTAGTTTTTTCTTTTCTATTAAAAATAGGGTGAGCTTAAGAAGCTTCAAGCTATTCCCTCCATTATAATTTCCCTAGGCTAGTAAGATATTCTAAGGGCAGGAAGGAGACATTTCAATCAAGAAAAGAAAGAGAAAGGAACGGGATGGGATAGTCGCTTACAGAAGGGCAGAGAGATCTTATTCAATGCGATAGAAAGAAGAGAAGGCTTGACAAATGGAGCGAGGAACAGGGGAGATTCTCAATTTATTGCTTCATTCTGCGTCTTCTTCTTTGGGAAGGTAGACAGGCAAGCTTCAGAGAGCGCGTCACACTTCCTTCTTTTCAGTTGATAAGACTGATTGGGATAAGTTATACGTCTAATAGGTACTTTACAGATAGAATGAGGAGTCCAAATAAGCTCTCTTAGGTGCGTGATTAACCTAATAGCAGGCGAAAGGGGCTAGGGAAGGCCATCTGTCCTTCAATTAGCCTTAAGGCGATAGACCCCCTTCTGAAAGGGACTTTCTTTCCTATAGCTATAGTTTAGAATAGTACTCCCGCTTACTTCTCTCTTTCTTATTTTACTCCATAGGTATAGGTATCTTAATCACTCTATACTCATATCCCGCCCCCTGTCTTTCCTCGCTGGGATAAGAGAGCCTTACGCTCGGGGGGCTCCCTTTTTTTTGTGGATTCTTTCCCAGTTCTCTCTTTGATATCTTATCAGGATGGCATAGCAGCCA
Source organism: Phaseolus vulgaris (assembly GCF_000499845.2). NCBI lineage: Eukaryota > Viridiplantae > Streptophyta > Magnoliopsida > Fabales > Fabaceae > Phaseolus > Phaseolus vulgaris. The sequence goes on from NC_045135.1 coordinate 225,650, forward strand.
AGGGTAGGATAGGATGAGCAGTGAGAGCGGATGAGGAAAGGGAATCTCCGATTTTCATTTGAAGTTGGCAAGAGAGAAGAGGAACAAGGCCTTATTAGTCTCGTCATGGCCTTCTCAGCAGCTGGGGAAAGGGAAAGAATACTTGAATCTGACTGTAATAGGCTCTTCTTTGCTCGATCTCACCATAGCCTGATAGTAGGTCTAGGTAAGAGCCTCCTCAACAAGATGGCGTCCTTCTTCTTACGTGAATAGAGATGGAGTCAAAAGTATTCCCACGAAAGAGGGCGGTGGCCGTCCCTAGTCACATAGGACTCGGATTGAATTAGATAGAGGAGAGTTTTCTAGAATGTCCTTTTCTATTTCTATATCTGGGCTATATATAGAATCTAAGGAGAGAAACTTCCTTCTTTCCTCTAAATCAATCTATCTCCTGCCGGCGCTAAAAAGGGAGAGAGTCGTTCCAAGGCCTGTGGATCAGGTCCCGGGTTCAACCATACTGCGAATTCTCAAATGTTGGGTAAAGAGGAGCGCCCCACGTCGCTCTCACCATCTTCTTTGTTCTCTTTGCGCGCTTCACTTGAGTAAGAGTACTTTCTTCGCAGCTTTCGAGCCCCTTAGCTACATTTGTAAAGACTTTTTTATTCAACAAGCAAGAACTCAAATCCACAGCTCTCTGGCTACATCTCCCAGGCAATCCAATCTTATTATTAATCGAGTGCTTCTGATGCGCGTCTAAGCCTTCTTTTCCATTGTCTAGCTCCGAGGACCAAGCCCCCTCTCCTGCCTATCGAACTGGAAAAGCGGTGCTAAACCCACCTCTTTCCGCCTATTTCGGCCCCGAGCCCCATCTCTAAGACCTTCATTCGACTACCCACCAAGAAAACGGCTGCAGCAAGAAAACGAATGCACTTACGCTATACGGCTTTCGCGCTAGCGAGCTCACCCGTTGCTTGTTGCTAACGCGCCCTTTCATAGTCAAATTATTTCGCGGTCCAAAGTCAAGTCTCATCCTTTGCTTGTTGGTCCGGGGAAGTAAGGGACAGAGGGGCTAGTTTCCATAGACCAGTGAGTAGAGCTTACTCGATTGTGACCAATGACCCGAGGTAATGCGGAGTGAGTTGACTGCCTTTCCAGTCCCAGTTGTTCCATGAATGCCCGTTGCCCATTCTTCATACGAGACAGAGCGGGTTGCCAGTGATGGTTGTGCCTGTGCCGTTTGGAAGGTTATGAAAATATTAAACTATGCCTTTCAATATCAATATAAGGGGTCAGAGGCTAAGGCTTTAGATTTGTACAGTGGAGTCCATATTCCAGCTAACCGACGTGGCAGGAAGTGCTTTTCAAGCCCGAGTTGAACACCTTCAGGCGAGTTTTTCGAGGGGATTCCTTTCAAGAGATGAGTGCGGCATTTATAGTCTGAGTCCTTAGGACTGGCAGGATGGCGAGGAGATTCATCGGATCCAGTTCCTACAGCCAATGGACCGGTGCCGGTTGGGGTGGAAAAATGAGTCCTGCTTTTGTGTGACTGACGATTCATAAGAAGAAAAGATGCCAGGGGCTGATACTGACCAGAAAGCAGTAATGACTAGAGCGAAGGGCCGAAGACTCAAAATAATAGGTTCTTCAAGACCTAGTCTACAGAACAGAAGGATCTGATGAAGGAGAAGCATAAGGAAGGCTATGAAAGAAAGACTGTCGAGTCGAAGGGTAAGGCTTTCGAAAGTCAGGTTATGGAATAGAATTTGGTGAGGCTATTGTAGTTCATGGGCTTTCCATTGCGATTGATACGACTAATCGCTACTCTGATTATCGAAACAACCATTCTTCTCTTTTATGATATTCGATAACCCGAGGATCCTTTTCAGCTTGATTTGGAACGCAGTCGGACTATCAAATCCGACTTAGCCAAGCTCATCAAGCCCCTTATTCAGGAGGAATCCGACAAGTTTCCGAAGGGCATTCCATCTGCCGGGTCTTTTGTAGAACGACTCATCCACGATTTAGCTTCAGAAAAGGCAAACGGGGGGAATGGCCCCAGTCCCACAAAGCAAGAAGTGGATTGCCTTAACCGCTGGTTACAACTCGCTGTCAATTCTTTTCAAGGACAATGGACCATATAAGTTCGAGATCGAGGAGCGAGAGGATAGTTTTCCGGGAAAGAGACTCTTTCCTTTGATTGAGGGCCTTTTTCAAGTGTCTATTCCTGAGTGAGGTCGGGCTGTCAGGCTAGTACCCGCTTACTTGGAAGTTGCCTTTGCTGGTCTTCCCGATGGCTGGCCAAAATCAGAAGAGTTTCCTAGCCTCGAAGGGCTCTGGGCTGGCCTTCCTTCGGGTGTGGTTTTGAGGCCAGAGAGCCGATGCCAAAGTCGCCCTTTACGCGAGGGAACGCCAGACAGACTGACCTCTGCTAACTACGTTTTTTTATTTTATATAGACTGGAAGCTAGAGAGATACTATACTAAGGTATAGTGCCGCTACCAGAGAAGGCTGTTTCATGCTAGGCGTCCAGACCTACTACGCCCGAGCCGCATCCCCGGCACACTTGCTATATCCACTAAGGCTTCACATTCCCACTTCATCCTACCAACTATACCTTATATAAATATAAAGCCGTTCTATAACAATTCAAGACAACAAGAAAGCAAAATATTGGATCAGACCTTTTTTTATTTCCATTTCTTTTTCGGAACGGAACCTTATTTGCCTTCGCCTCAGTAGCCGCTTTTGCTTATGGTAAATCTGTATCCGCAGCTGTCTCCCCAGATACTACTTATGGTGGGTTTCAATAGATCTATTTTCCACCTACCTAGGTCCAAGGGGTATGCCGCTATATATGCTACACCGAAGTATGCTCCTAGGTAAGCGACTGCCTTTGGATCCGCCTCTCGAGCACGAGGGTCGTATTCATAAACAAAGGCTATCGATCATGAAGGTTTGCCTATGGCTCTGTATCTACCTCTGTCTGCTGGTGATAAGCTGCAGGATCAATGGCTTAAACTACTGCTTCTTCAACGCTTCTCCTGCGACTTGTTCTCCTTTCGTCCTTGCTCCTGCACGCACAGGTACAGTATCTAAACGCTCCTTCTGCTCTTGGGAAAGGGGGCCCAAGGCTCATCCTTATGCTTTCGGTTTTCGAGTGAAAAACAGAGTTGGGGAGACCTGTCAAGCTTTAGGATAGCTCTTTTCAAAATAGATTCTTGTAATAGAAGCTAAGCTTTTATACCGAATCGGGTTTGTTGATGGAATCATAGCCGGGCCGGAACTCTTGATCTATCCATAGAGGGTGAGAACTCAATCAGGAAGGACTGCTAGTCATCACCGAGGGTATGACCAAGGAACTGCTGCTGAGAGCGATATACTTTCCAACTGAGATGGAGAGGATGCGCTCCTACTCTCTTTCAATCGCCGATGCTAAAACAAAGAGGGCGTAGACCCTATGAAGAGGGGAGGTTGAGTCAGCAGCTAGTTTTGCCGGAAGGAATAGGAATAAACGATGCAATTCAATCTGTTGGAGGAAGGTAGAGCAATAGACGGAATGAGTCTTAGTTTCAATATCCCCTGGTTGAGTCGACTGTTCATGGCATGGTTTGGTGGGACCAAGAATTGCTCTTGTTCCCGTCCCAATGCGACCATCGATAGCTTTCTCTATTGAAATGGAATCCCCGGTCTCTTTCTCAATTCATCGATCGACGGCCGCCCATGCTTCAACATCTAAGTTTTCACCAGAAAAAGCCAATTTATCTTATGGGGCAGAAAGATTCGATTAAGTTTAGGGAAAGGAAAGCAAACAAAGAAAGCCAATCGGAAATGATTTGATCACTACGCGAATCAAAAATCAAAGTCGGAGCGAGAATCACCTTAGGGCTAGGCCACCTGCCTTACTATCTATTGTCTCAGCAGGCCTTAGCCCGAAGACGACAGAGGCATAAAGGAAGGTTGCTGCAGAATAAGCGATGTTCTTGCTCTTCTTTCTCTTGGAAGAAGAATGGTGTTGAATCAGTTTCAAGTGGTGGGATCATATTCATATATAATAGTAGAATCCCGTCTCCTTAAATGAAAGGAGCGATCTCTCCCTCAAAGTAGAACGAGCATAATCGAAGACAGATGGTAGCGTATTCTAAGTAGTTGATCTCACGTGCTATCCGAAAGTATTCTTAGTCTTCGTCTGCTCTCAATGCCCGGAACAGGCTCTGAATGAAATATAAATCCCGTCAGTGAAGTCACTCTCGGAGTTGAAAACGACTAAGCTTTTTGCCTTGCGACTTGCCTCTCTCACTCAAGATAAGGTAAGGTGATCCCTTTATGTCTCCTTCTCAGTTAGGTCCAAGAAGTCCACTTCCCTTTCTCCGATCAATAAGCCCCCTGATCCCTTTCTTTGTCTTTCATCCTCCCTGAACAGAATAAGTAAGGCCCCGTTTTTTTCTAATAAAAAAAGAAAGGGCGAAGCGCCCGTTTGAAGTGGCGAAGGCCTATGATATAGTAAGAAAGAAAGTACGTTAAGGTTACGAAGTAAGGTCAGCTGGTTAAGGAAAGCTCAGGTTATGAAATCGCTGAGCCATTCATTCAATTCAGTAGTAGTGAGGCGTCGGTACGGAGCCTTCCACTGTGGACCGAGACTACGCAAAGGTAGAACACCATAGAAACTTCGCTGACTTTATAATATAATAAACCTTTATTTCGCTACGCTCAATAAGAACCCGGAATAGCGGAAATCGGTTCGTGTTCCGCTTCCAAACTAAGTCGTCTTTGCCCAAGTGTGAACTGCGGACGACTAGTGGTTCCATTCCTTCTGACTTTACTTCTGGGTCAACCCAACCCAAATGGGAAGAAGAGGGTCAGCCAAACAGCGGTCCACTTTGTACATTTGCTGAGGCAGACCAATCGGGCATTTTAGAAAAGGGAAGGGAACTTTTATCACCGAAGGAGGCAGTAGAAATGAAGGAGGCGGGAAGCTACCGCTTCTAGAATGCAAGCTTATCCTTTACTTTAGAGCGTACCGCTATTGAAAAAAAGGTTGATGGATGAAGTAATCGGAATGACAAATGATTACGGTTGCGGAAACCGGATAAAGTCGGGAACCTTTTGAATCAAAGTAGCGCCGAGTACTTCGACTACAGGGGGAGGGAAGCTTCGTAGACAGCTTCGCGTCCTCGCCGCTTCTTTCTGGCGACTAGCTTCTCAAGTGGGTGGCTTGGTAAGCAAGCAACCTTCAGCATAGGTAAAATCCCCCTCAATAATAGGCCGGAATGGTGGGGAAGGAGGCCCCCCCTACTTCAATGGAAAGGGGGGAATCGCCGTTTCACAGCCGCTCCTCTACAACTACCTTTCGCCCAACATGATCACGAACGAAGACAGAGAATTGCGTAGATAGAAGGACGAAACCAACCCACTTGTCCTGATCGGAACGAAAGAAAGAGAATGGTGGCCCCTTTCGCCCAGGGGGCATCGTCGGAGAACAATGTCGGGGACAGGGTGAGAACCTTCCGTTGGTTACGCCCTTTAAGTGTTGGTTCTTTCTTATCTATGGAGATAGATCCAGATAGAGATCTATATCTTTCTATCTATCGATAGATAGATAGATATATTGAGAAATGGATCTTGATCTGGTTTCAAGATCTATGAACAAGAGAGATCCCTAAAGATCCATTTTATAAAATAAATAGATTAATAGATAGGGCGGAGCCGGCTGAAGGAAGGGCGCGCGCCCCTGCAATCTTTCTAAAGCAAGAAGCGATAAACTTTACTTTGAGAAAGAAGCTCCTTAGCACAAGCACTTAGTAAGAAACCTACCTTTTGACAACCTTACTAATAGAAAGGGGAAAGCTCAAGCATGCGAAGAAAGCTCTTCGAGCTTCCCTTCTATATATTCTAGAAAGGTTTGTAGAAAGGGGCTTCTTCTAATATCCCAACAATCCATAAAGTAGGGGCTTCATTCAAAGCTAGCTTGTAGTTTAGGGCAGGTTTGGAACCCTAAACTACAAGCTAGCGTGCAAAGGCTTTCTAGGGGCTCGCTTCAAAAAGCGGAGCTTGCTTTCTACTAAACGAGCCTTCACTGCCCGCCCGGCCCCTATCTTTAATCTTAAGTAAAGTTCTTAAGTAAAGTGAAGTCAAATCAATGAAGTGAACAGCCCAACCTCTTTGTTTGAAGCTTTGCTTCCCCTAATTCCAAAAAACAATAAATAGACTTGCTACTACTATAGTTATAGTCTAGGAAAAAGCTTCTCTTTGATAGCGGTCATAGGGGGTTCATAAAGAATCTGATCGTAGATAGAGACTAAAACCTGGGGGTAGGGGCGGATGTAGCCAAGTGGATCAAGGCAGTGGATTGTGAATCCACCACGCGCGGGTTCAATCCCCGTCGTTCGCCCATCAATAAATGGACCATTTGTTACGGAGACACAAGACAAACCTAGAAATCATTTTTTATTCAAGGAATCTCGATTCAAACGCATCCAAGCAATTGGTACCCGATTGAAACATAGAAACCATTAGATTCGCGTCGCCTACTTGCTGAAAGCACAAATGGAATGGCTTATCATTCATTGTATGAAGTTTTTAAGACCTCACTAATCAGCCTTACACTTTTTTTTTAGTTCATAATGAATGAAATGAACCCCCGGATGAAGAGACATTATCCCCTCCCTATTACTAAACCATGGGGAGCCCCGACTAGTTTACCGGGCAAATTTAGTTGTCGTGACGATACCTTTCTTAGTGGAAGATCGGAAAAGACTTCTTAACGCACGAGACTGATCGGATCCGCCGTAGACACCCGAGAGACCTCCACAAGGCAGGCTAAAAGAGTAAGAGGACAACAAGCAAAGAGTTACGCTTTCTTTTATCTTCCCTTGAACTTGAACCTGGTATTCCCGCAAAAAACGAATTGAACCGGGTCTGGCTGAGCCCTTCTGTCCATCCATACAAAGAACCGATTCTTGTGCAAAGCGGTGTCGACTCTTTAACGACATCGTCCGCAAATCGAGATCTATTGGAGAGAGTCATCGAATCGTCCTTGATTCCTCGATTTCATTTCGCTAATCGTTTGGTAAAGGCTAGGAAAAGGTAAGCCCGTCATGAAATTCCTTGTCAGGAAGGGTTAGCCCCAAGCCAGCCTTATCTTCTCTTGGATATCCAAAAAGGCAACATTAAAGCGGTTTAACGAGAGGTTGCTTTCCTTGGTCTTATAGTTCGTGACCTATAGCCGGCAGATAGGGGCGGAGTTTGCTTGCTCTTCACTCAGGGGCTGCTCCTAAACATGCTCTTCTTCTTTCGGAAATGAGAACCTAGTTTGCCTCATCTCATAAGGGCGATTATCGCTATATAACGAACGAAATAATGTTAGGAAAGTTCTATAAAGGACGAGACTCAGAAGGACAAAGCTAGACTTCCCAAGGACGAGTTTACTTGCCTTACCTTATAGGGGGTAGGGAAGACCCCGAAAAAAAAGATCTGTCGAAGACTGTCAAACTAGACTTTCAATCTGCGTAAAAGAAGAAAGAGCTTGGCCCGTCCGTAAGCTCCCTCCATAAATAAAGTAAAAGAATCTTATCCGATCGGCCTGTCCGCTCATTCTCACATTTGACTAATAGGTTGATTGAAATGAAATGTCCCTTCCCTTCACTTAAGGCTTAGGACAGCGCATCTTTAAGGCTTTGAATCGCTTTCATCGGTAAAATGACATCCATATCCATGGACACCAAAGGCTTCCTAGCCGGAGAAAGTACAGTTCAGTCTACAGAGCCCTTAGAAGTTATATCGAAGCCGATCTTGCTAATCGCGAGCGAACCCCTCGTCTATAAAGGATAGGCAATTGAGAGAGAATAGGGAGCCCGGTTTTGATTGAATATCCTTTCCTGTGCTTGTCTTGTATTGAGGTATACCTCAGATATGAGTCAAAGTAGGTAACTGTTCGATGTAATTGAACTCGACCTACAGGTAGTAGACTGACTTAGTGCTTGTGCTAAGGAATAGGAATACGGTAAGGATGGGAAACTAAGGCAGCTAAGCCACTACACTAGTACGAAGGAGCAAGCTCCGGCCCCCGTTCTATCCACTAAGTAAAAAAATGATGGGTGGAATGGCGCGGCGCTGTAGGAACCGGTCGGATTCCAACCGACGAATAGAAGTCTTGCAGACTCATGCCTTAGCCACTTGGCTACGGTTCCCTATCAATTCCATGTCTTTCTCCCTTGTCCTACTTTGCTTCACAGGTGAGACCAGGAATAACAGATGCCGGAATGCTTTTGGGAGGAAGGGCACAAATAGGTGGAGATGGATTTTAAAAAAAACTCTCTCAAACTTGAGAATCTAATCTCAGAGTTCTCCCTACCTGAACCTTTTCCGTGGCGACAATATAAAGAAGCATTTAGGGATTTGTTGATGATCCATGAACAAAGTTGATCAAGCCTCTGAAACCGGACTCTTTCCTTCCCTCTCGATTCCATCCATAAAAGGAAAGTGCTATATACAGCAAGACCTACTTACTATATACAGAATATAACAAATAAATATGCTTCACACCCCCCTCCCCCTACAACTCAAGATGCCTCAAGGGATAACATCTGGAGTTTGGATACTCAGTATCGGAATCGCATAGTGGTGTGGGACTTCGTAAGAAGATCCGCGATCTGAAGCTCTGAGGAAATGTATGGCATTGAACCCTGTATAAAGTGATGGCGAACGAAGTGCCCTAAGTGAGTTAGGCTATTTCGATATGCTTTGTTCGCCTCATGAAACACATGATTGTGTGCTATTTGGATAACACTCTTGTTGTCACAAAAGATAATAAATAGTAGGCCCAGAAAAACTCCCATATTCATATTTTGAAGTAACCATCGCATAATAATAATATCCGATGTAGTATCAGCAAGAGCCCTTGACTCGGCTTCTGAAACAAGAGAACGGACCGACTCTAACTAATCCACTCCTAATAACAGGAAGGCTAAAGGCAGACCTCGTCCTACTAAAGTCAAGGGCTCTTTCTTTCTATTCCGAGTTGGCCTGCACCGGTCCTATCCTATTCGATTAGGAAACTGATGATTCTAGAGCAAGTGACATCCATATCAAATCCTCCAGAAGTTATGCTCAACAGGAAAGTCATTAAGAAGTGCCACAGCACTATTGCTATTGATCGGACATTCACAATTGCATTACCTGAATGGAATGGCAGCAGTCTTCTGAGTCCCAATCCCTGCGCATTCAAGAACAAGCCCATCTAGGAATCTCTAATCCCTTGGGTACGAACTAGCATTCGATTCTGTGTACGTGGTAAACTCTTGATCCTTTAAAGAGAAAGAGGGCATTCTCCGCATCAACAATTTCACATCCTTTCCTTGCCTGTATTCTTTTCTTATCCCTGAGTCTTTGATCAAGGAGTGGCTCACTGCCCAAAACTGCCATGGAATGGAGTCTTTTTGTAGGAGTCTTCGGATTTAGGAGTCAGCGTAGGTCGAAAGCTTTATTTTCTTCCTCAGTTGTCGAGGAGTCCGCCTTTAACGAAGAGGAATGAGCTCCCCTTAGCAGACCTGTTAGATAGGAGCCCTTTTCTCCCCCAAGAGCTGGTTTTTCTTGCTCACTCGGTAACTCGATTCGGGGAAGGTATCGGAGAAAGTATTGAGAACTTTCTATCTCCTCTTTTTCAGTAAGGGAATTTCCACTCTTTGAATCTGTAGCGCAACGAGGTCTCAACGAAAGGAGCTAAGGAGCGACTAAAAAAAAACCTCACTCGAGGAAAGGAGTAAGCTAGATTCAACAGTCAAGATGGATTTGATGAGTTTCTCCACTCTGGGCTGGGAATCTCTTTCCCCGTGCGAGAAGATAAGGTATTGATGTCTACTGAATGAACTTGGCTGATTGTGGGTCTGCGACTATAGCCTTTTCGGGGAAAGCAGGAATTGGGATTGCTTACGTATTTAGCTCTTTGTTTAGTTCCTGAGTCTTCCTACGACTTGGGGAAGCTGTTCGGATATGCTATTCTTGCCTTTGCCTTAACCGTTCGCGCGTCGATGATGTCCCTCTTTTTCTTTTTGTTCTGACTGGCAACTGCCTAGCATTCAAGGCTCTTTTTCTTTAGTTAGGGTCGTTAGTTAGGACCATTGGCAATCAAGGATGGATTCTCTTTAGTCTTCTTTTCGGCAACCTCGGGGCTGGAATCTCATCTCTCTTGAGGCGGCAAAACTAATGGAGCTGTGGCGCAGCATAGAAAGAATGGAATAACGATATCTTTTTTTGTTCCACTTCAAATTGATTTCGCTGCGATTAGAAAAAAGATTGCTCGAGTCCTGTACAAGCACAGCTATTGCTGCTTGAAAGGACGCAAGAAAGATAGCACAGCCTACCGAGCTAGGTTAAATCAATCTTTTCTTCTCGATTTCTTCAAGACCTATCATGACGTAATGCCAGTAAAGAAGTAGGAGCTATCGACCAGATGAAATTCCTTTTTTGCTCACAGGCCCTATCTCTATTTCTTCTCTACCTTGGGTAAAGAGGCTCGCACACACCTAATTGAAGGGAAGAAACTGCTCTTTGAAGGCTCACTCCGATCTTGAATCCCGAGAGGGATTTGAACCCGCATCTTTCCCACCCAGAGCTAGAATGACTTACCATTAGTCGACCGTGATCAGGTTTGCCTTCCTGCTTTTCCGCAAGGAAGACAGAGTCAAGCGACCTTATCCCACATAGCTCCGGACATTTCTGCCGCGCCTGGGCATCCCGAAGAGATACTACCAGACAGGCAGGCTTAACCTGTTGAGCGGAGTTGTGACAATTCATAGAAACAAATGCGTCCTCGGCCTTCTTTGATGTTGAATTAGACTTTGTAGTACCTACTTTCACCTGAGAGAAGGAATTTAGATCCCCTGTGCTGCTTATGTTGCAATCCAAAAGATCCGCGTCATTGAAATCCACTTCTTGGTTCGTCTTAGGGGGCGATACGATTGGGAATTATACGTCTTCTTTGACTAGGATTCTTAGTTGACGCTGATGGTTTAGCCACGTGGCTAGCTTTGAAACCACTTGTCTCCCTCTTCTCAAAGGTTGCTCCAGAAAATAGAAATCCTGATGTCGGGTGCCGGTATAGACTTGATCCAGTTACGCAAGGTCTGGCATGTGTCCTTGAGTCCTCTTCTGCCACGTGTCGCAGGGCAGCAAACCTATAAAAAAGGATCCGTATCCGAGAGAGTACTCCTGCTAGCACTGAGTGTCTTCTTTCCACTAGGCTGAAATACGGCTTATTCTTTCTCACCCGTGCGCACGCATCTCGCTTCTTGCTCCCTTACCCATACGGCCTTTCTGGGTTTGGCCACGTTCCCTTTCTGAAGTCCGTCAAGGCTATCCGCTTCCGAGCTGGACAACCTTGAGGGTATTACGCCTCTTGGCCTCTCTTCACACTTACACACCACTTAGTGGTGATGTACTGTGCTTCGAAGGTGATAGCCAGAGAGACTCAGACCTAGGAAGGAAATCCAATAACTTACTCCATAAAGGAAGGCGGGACATATCCTACCTCCAAAAGGAAACTCCCATAGGTTCCCAGGGATAAGCAACTGCTACAGAAACTATATCGATGATAGTGGAAACTCGCACTTACGTTTCAACCCATCCTAGAATGCGAATATGCGCCACGACGGGGACCTACATCGAATGTTAACCGTCAATCTTAAGACCATTCTCAGCATGAACAAAATGAGAGACCCTAGAGGCGATCTATATAGAGATCGTGAAGCTAGCACCCTAAACGGAAAGCGACTCTTCTTATAATTGAACTCTTGAATGCTCTTACGCTACCGTTCGCTACGCACCTAAAAGATGCCCAGGTCTTTTTTTCGCATAACCACGAGACTAGAGCGGCTCTTGAGGAGAAGTGAGTGGGAAGTTCACTTTGGTAGCTTAGCGTACCTACTCTTCCGGACCCATCAGAAGAGAGCTTCATAGGCGAGAAGCTCACATCCGGCTCCATAGAAGGAAAGATAAGAGTAATCTTATCTTTACTACTCCCTATAAGCCCCCAGGTATTACTTAAGCTCTTAACGATGCTTTGAATAGCAATCTTTCGTACCCCATTCAATCACTAAGCAAGTCGTAGTCCCAGCTTTTTTTCTCCTTCGATAGAGTTGGATTGGAAGAGTCAGCCTGCGGGGTCATTTTAACGTGTGCGCATTATTTAAGATTAGTCTGTCTTTTCTGGAGTAAGAAATCCAATTCGAGCTAAGCTAAGTTTACTTAGCTTGGGTTTAAGAGCTCCTTAGATATGGCTTACTTACTTATATGATGCGTGGGAAGAAAAGAGAGAGCTACGAAGGATGCTTAAAAAGCAGACTGACATGCGCTCATCTACAACAAATAGAAGAATGACGAATAAGATCCCAATAGGAGAAGGAGAGTGGATAGGAAGAGAATTCCTAATTGAATGCTTGATCCATGGGAAGGAAGGAGGATGGATGATAGCATCAGTTGCTACACCTCTTTAAGATTACTGGTAAGTTATATAATCCATATATGCAGTGAAAGCAAGTGCAACGAGAGAGGGAAAGGTGGGAACGTTAGAAGACTAGATAGGGGGGTCTCAAGGTCTGAAAGCATAAACTCAACAGCAGCTCTTGGGGTAACCTTCCACTACAAGAGGTCTCCATGCCCACAGAGGAACTGAAAGCCGATAACGCATGAGGGCCCTTCTAGTTCCCGTGGGAAGAATCTAGAGCTCTCTCTCACCCTCAGGTGGCTATCAAGAGGTTTGATCGCGCAGGGATTGACTGTACTCGAAATCCTTTTATCACTCAATTTGCAAGGCTGATTAAGGCACAAGAATTAGGTTCAGCTTCAAGGATGGTGCTGTGAAGGATCAGAAGTAGTCCTGGTCTATGACCACTTACAAAGTAGTAGCCTGGACAAAGTCCTTCACAAGAACACGAGTTCTGCAATTATCCTCTCCTGGAAGCAAAGGTTGAATATAGTTCTCGGAGTTGCGTTTTCATATCTGCATAATGTGAGAGAATTCATAGAGACGTGAACACTTGCAATAGAATGCTTGATGCAGAATTCAATGCCAAGCTAGGAGATTGCTAAAGAGTAGCTTCCTCTTCTGCTTCTTATCGCGGGTTGGTTGGCTTTCTTTCAAAAGCAAAGCCTATCCCTTTCGCTCCTCAACCTCAATGTCACAAGGAATTGAGTTGCGATCCGCTTCTTCCGTTAATTCCTCGTAAATGAAGTCGTCAGCCGAAGACTATCCCGATGGTCAAGCGGCTGAACTCGTTCTAGTGCTGGCTTCTTGATTTCCCCATCCATATCGGTCAATTGGTCCGTTCTGTTAATAAGTCTGATCTTGATCTTTTTCATTGCCCGAAAGCCTAGCAACGGAATTGCCGATACCTATCTCTATCTCTTCCTATCGGTCAGTTCTCTCCGCACCTCCTCTAGATAATGGTTGGTTTAACTCCAAGTCAGGCATCTTGTCAACTCTCCGGCACCGGTAGTCTGGCGAGTAAGCAACTCTCTCTTTAGTGACTCCAGGCAGGAGTCTTACCCGCTGATACTCTTATTCGAGAGATGGAATTGGGAATCTGTTTCGAGACTTCGTCATTGAGAGCAACTAACTGCCATTATTCCGAGGCTTATAGATGGAGACCCGGTTCCCCGTAAAGCATTGTTCCCTGGGCAAGACTAACCAGTAGGGTGAAAGAATCAGGTAGCTCACCATCTAGTGAAGTTGATTTCCTTGTCTTTGATGATGGAGATTGAGTTTCACAGCCCAGCTCCCCCGCTTGAAAGCTTCCTCTTTATGACATACCTGCCTTGCCCACCATTACAAGCAAGCCCTCTTTTGAGTCGTTTCCAGAAGAAAGAATTGATTGACGAATCTCCGGGTTAACTCCCCCACTAACGGACTTGACTGGCTTGAAACTTTCAGTTCTCTTACTCGACTAGAGGGCTTTCCCTCACATCCTACTCTTCATTATAGAAGGTTCTTTCTGTCCAATACGGGGAATCAGCTTCATTCAATGCCAGCATCTCTCTCAGCTGCAAGAAGATCAACTGCATTGCCAAGCTCCAACTCTGCTTTTAGCTTTAGTCGGCTGAGCGACTCTCCTCCTGGAGTTAGGAATCGGCAAGAGATAAGAGGGACGTACTTAACAGCAAGGAAGTGGAATCAATCCCGTTTGCTACAGGATTCTTTCGATCTGGTAAACCCTTTTTACTAGAAAGTCAAATCTCAGTTTGAAACCCCAATACTTGCTACTTCAGCAGAGGCATCTTCCTGGCTTAGAAAAGATCCGCTAGAGATTCCCTCTGACTCCTAGTCGAGATCGTCTCTTTCTCCTATCCCGGTAGACGGGCGAGCATCTCCGAACCTTAAGAAGTGAGTTTTCAAGAGAAGGAGTACCGCTCAAGCTTCAACTCCGCTCCTTTCCTCAGTTCTTCTTAGTACCCTTTCATGAATGGGAAGACCTCCCTACCCAACCTTACCTAAGGTCGAGCAGTTTGAAACTCCGATCCCTAACCTAAAGGTCAGTTTGAAACTCCCGGTCTAACAGCGTATTGTCCCATCTCCTAGCTCAAACTAAGAGCAGTTTGGAATGAAACTTCCTCCCTATTCCTATGGGTCGAGTGAGCTCTTGCTTCTCCGCTTCGAGTCGCCCTTTCTTACCAGATATTGGATTCCCTTTCAAAAGATGCCGAGCCAAGATCAGGTTATTTTCTTCCTCTAGTTAGGCATAGTCCGAATTAGCTCGTCAGTGGTAGAAGCTGGTTCATCGGCTTAAGCCAGTCCATCTATCCAAAGAGCCTACCCTACTACGCCTCCTATAATAGATTCAGCTCCAGCTGCGCTTTGCTTCTGTAAAGTCTCATCCCGTGCTGCCTGGGTACGAAAGAACTAGGTGTTGATTCCCCTGACCTGGCTATCTTTCCAGAAATGGTTGAATATTACTAAAAGGCTAGGGCTTCAAAGCGCCTAAGACTACGACTCTTTCCTTCTAGCAGAAGGTTGGCACAACACAAAATAAGATGATTCTAAGCCCTCGCTTATCGACAAGCTTAACCACGGAAAGCATTTGAACCAGACTGAAGCAGGGGCAAGCCGTATGCGGATGAAATCGCTAGTCGTTCGCAGCAAAAACGTTGACTACCCCAGAGGTCAGGGGGGTCGAGCACGTAGTACCTTGGTCGCCTGGGTTGATGCAAAAAATCCCAGGAAAAAGAACAGTGGCAAGATTTGAATTGACTTATCCGAGGGGATTTCGGGTTTCATCCAATTTTATGGGGAAAATGCAAGATTCAAATCCTAGGATTCCCAGTAAAGTAAGCACCAGATTCACTAGAAAGACAGTACAGGGGCGCGGCGCTAAGGTAGAGACACATAGAGAGAAAAAGAAAAGACCACCGGAATAGTCAAATCAAAGCCCTTCATCATTAGATCTAGGATACTTATCCTTCGAAAACTTCACACCAACCGAATCCCGACTACTCATCGGATCGGATTCTGAACCGTGTTTACCGCAAACAAACCTCCTAGCTGCTTAGCCCGGCTCCATAGCCTTCAAAATCTTTCATATTGATTGCTTCCATCCAATCCAGCTTATCCTCGGCTCACTGACCTTAGAATAGGTAATCCAGTGCTGCCATTTACGTTTAGCCTTCAACGCCATCTCCAAAGTGATTGACGAAAGCCCCGGAAAAGGTGAATAAAGCTGGGAATTTCCGCTTAAACCCCGAGAGTTGAACCAATAGCCTTGCTTCTAAGACCTGCGACCCTTTCTTTTCTTTTTCTTCGCGGCTGGTTCGTTTTAGGAATGCTCTTGAAAGTCACGCTTCGGTTAGCTTTGAATTAGAGACTCACAGGATACTGTGAAAGGAGCATCCATCTCATGGGCGAGTAGACTGATCGACCCACCATTTAAGAACCAAACAAAGCAAGGGCCCCTTCCGCCTTTAGGGCTTTACCAAACCAAGGGCGTTGACTAGTGCCCATGTGTGTGCTTGCATAGCTGCTCTGACTCTTTACCTAACATCCTCCCCAACCAGGATAAAGGTAATTTATAATGGGGGGAGTTCCACGATCCGACCAACAACTCGCGCTGAAGAGATGGATATTGGCTCTTTTTCGTTCGCTAGCAGGGATATTCGCTCTTGTCTTTAGCTAGCTCTGCTTTCTGCTTTCTCCTTAGCCTCAGCTCTATTAGTAGTAGAGCTAATCCTTCAGGTCGAAATACAGATTCAGTTTTCCCGGTTAGTCTCTGCTCGTCAGATATTAGGGGTTGCTCTAAGGCGTCCAAAATGGTCTCCTCCCAATTCTTTTTGGAGCTGGACGCTCCGGACGTACCAGCCGGGACCATTCCCCCGTAATGGAATGCGTTTCCCAACCCGTCCTGGGTACCGGATGGGCTATCGTTGGGCGGCATAGGGTGCTTGGGATGACAGGGATTAGTGGATCCCTTTTTTTGTATGCTTTAC
Source organism: Phaseolus vulgaris (assembly GCF_000499845.2). Taxonomy (NCBI): domain Eukaryota; kingdom Viridiplantae; phylum Streptophyta; class Magnoliopsida; order Fabales; family Fabaceae; genus Phaseolus; species Phaseolus vulgaris. The sequence goes on from NC_045135.1 coordinate 242,096, forward strand.
GATTTATCTTCGTTTGCTATGTAAGACAAATGGAGACAGGGGCTCTATTCGATCGAGCTTGCCTCCGGTACCTTCCTAGTGGCTTGGACAGGATCAAGTCATTCGTAGTTCGAAAAGGATTCAATCCAGCCGCAGGGGTCGGGCCCCAAGCCTCTGAACTAGCACTACAAAAAAAGCTCCGTAGATGGCGAGCCTTGTGTCCAAAGGTATAATGAGAAGTGGCCCTAAGGGTTTTCTAGCCATATCGAGTTGAGCCTACCCATCCCTCCTTGGTTGAGGGAAGATTCCAATTACCATGTCAAAAAGCAATCGCTGAATTCACTCTTCTGGCTTCTGCCATTGAAGCAATCCCGAGATCTTTCAAATTCCCTTTTGGCATAGTACACTGGTGTGACCGTTTAGCTCATCTTGATAGCCGGGGCTAACCCTCTCGGAGCATGTATCAGAAAGAATTATAGAAAGTGATAGTGGGGAAAGGTGCATTTTTGGCTATTCCAATCAGTATGGAAGTGGGCTCAAATCAGATGATTTTACTGCAATATCTATTGATGTGCTAAAGGCTTAAAGCTCTGTTCAAAAAGAGAGATTTGACTGCCATTACATAGGCTTTCTACCTAAAATCAAACGAAATGAAAGATTGAATCGAGAAGGAAATGAACCTAATATAGCTACTTGGTATGACTAGAGAGACCACTCCGACCCCCATAGCTCCCCGGGCTTACCTATACTCTAACAACTTTCATTCTATCTGATGAGAGCACATTTAAGGGGCACCGCTTTTGCGGAGCATAGCCTTTGGGGCAGGTTTTTTCCTCCCGATCAATATGAGCACGATCAGGCCATGGAAGACTCGGATCAAAGCAAACCTCCAGATTCGGCGCAGTTAAGTCGACAGCCTCAGATAGGGTCAGCTCATCAGAGATTGTTCGGAGACACTTCTTTCTACAGGGGAAAGATTTTTTGCCACGGCTTCGGAATCAGCATCGCCGGTTAACATCATTGGTTTCAGCTTCAACTTCGGCAGTCGGCATTCCCCTAGAAGACTTAGACTACGTCAGAACGATTAGACCTTGGCAGAACAAAAAGTCGAAGCGTCCCAACCCAATAGGATGCATAGCGGCAGGAGGAGTTGGATTGGTTGACATGGGGCTAGATGATATAGCCAGTGTTCCGTGAGGGACCAAAGGGTATCAGATATGTAACGTAACATCCAAAGGGTATGATTTTGTAACTGTTCTGTGCGTTCTCAAGGGGAGATCTTTCATTTCATAAGAGAAGAAAAGAAAGTTGCCTAGTTCTGATGAAAGCTATGCTAAAAGGCTACCCGAGTTCAAAGGTTGAGTTGCGTTCCCTGTCTTCATTGAGATTGGGTTGGTGTTCAGTGTACCTGAGTACAAGATCGAAAAGAATGAATGCATTTCAAGTTAGATGTCCAAGAGAAAAGGAACGAGGGGAAGAAGCGACGAGAACATAAAATCGTGAATGAAAGAGCGTGACGAGACTTTCTCAATTCGAGATGTTAGAAGGTGCAAAATCAGAGATCATCGTCCTTTACTTTACTTTTTGCGCGTGCTCAGCAAATATCTATTTGTGCTCCTTATGCTCTATACTACCTATCACACGTTCCTTATGTGCTTAGTCATCTGGAACAATTGGGGCGTCCCCTTGGATTTTTAGCTAGGTTGGAACGGGGTCAAAATCACACCCATATTGAAGTGAAGGACCCCCCCGGATGTAGGTCGCGCAACGAACCGGGTCAAGCCACGAGTCGAATAAAGGTAGTTCATCTGGTCTGTCTTTTGCGCAGAGGTGCTGGTTCGAGTCCAACAAGTTTCGGGGGGAAGGTTCCGCTCCCAGCTATTGGAGATTACCCATGCTCGGCTAGAACACGTTATGTTAGATGAAAGTCCACGCAACTAGCCATTCTCGACCAAGAGGATACCGGTGGAATACTTGGACGAAGGGTGTTTAGCTAGGTAGTCGACTGAGCTCTGACAGTTACAGTAGGGAATGAACGGAACTAGTAAGCTCGGTAGACAGGTAGAGGGAACGGCTAGTAAAGAAAATGATCAACCAGGGCTTTCAACCAAGGGTAGCTCGCCCGCAAGTCCTAGTTGGGGAATCACTCTGCTTACAAGTTCCGGTTTTCCGAGGGATCAAGATAGTATCAACAGACCAAAGGAAGACAACTGAGCAAGATAGATGCCACTGAACTAGTGTCATAAAGAGTGAAAAGAATTCGGAGTAGTTCAAATATAAGTAAACAGTTCCACTTATCCCAGGAAAGAAAGACTTTAAGCTTCAGAGAATGTCCCAGCTTGGGCTTAAGGTAGTGAAGTGAGCCATTAGCTCTGGTTCCGCATCTAAAATAAGTAGCTCTGCTAAGGAATCAAGCATCCAATACGAATCACGTCCGAGACGGGAGAAAGAGCGTATAAAGAAAGCGAACTCATTTCTTCGCAAATGGCACCATAGCCAACGCTACGCTCTATACTATCTAAAACCATTCTTTATTTCTGGCCGGTAGGGGGCCTTCCGCATGAAAGCGAAAGGAAGCGACCGACCAAGAAATCATACATGCAAAAAGAGAAAGGGAATGGTTAGTGAATCCGAACATGAGTGGGATCGAGGAAGATAGGGCGTCTGGCTTCGAGGTTATGCAGCTAGAATTAGGAGTTGCTACAAACTTGACTGCTGAACTCTGGGCTTGGGCTGTCCGTACTGGTCTCCGGATTGCCTTGGCTCGAAGCTTCAGGGATATTCGAAAAAAAAAGATAGGGCAGACTAAGACTAAGGTTGCTTTGCTTCCTTCACGTGAAAATGAAAAAATGGACAAGCAAATCGAAAACGAAGAACGAGGAGGCATTGCCTTCTCTTCTGCCATCTAGCCTCTCCCTCCTTCAAGCTAGGGAGGGAGAAAAAAGAAAGTCAGGGAGAGCGGGCTAGACAGCGAGTCAGACAGCTAGGTCAATAGGAGCAATCCATCGAGTGGGAGAAAGACAGTTACACCAATCCCGTGAGAAATCCTCTTTGAAGTTGAAGCGGGTAAGCAGGCCTTTCTTTTATTCAAGCTCTTGAAAATGTCAGGAAGTCAAATGGGAAATTGGATTGAGGAACTGAGCAAGCAATCCAGTGATAGTCTCTCTCTTTGAAAGCCAACCCAGTTTAAAGTCGGGATTTTAGGCACAAAAGCTGCGAATTCTCTTGCTGCGCTTACGCTTATTCCGACAACAGATTCATCGGTCACTGGATGCGTGCTAACAGAAAATAAGAAAGTCCGAAAGTCATAAGGTAGGTAAGCAAGCCGCCCTGGTGCCAAGCTAAAGACAAGGATCACATCGATAAGAGCAAAAGCAAAGACGGCTTATGCCGAATATCTTGAACTCAAAGAAAACCAAGCCTAACTACTTTCATACCAGGAAATCGAAGATGTGCCAAATCGTTCTCTATCGAATCGTAGTCTAGAGCCAAATGAAACTTATTCCACTTGACTTGAGCAAGAATAAGTAAATTTACCACGGTCAAGCCTAGTAGAGCTCCTAGTCCGACAAGACTAGCAAACATGCTACCACAGAAAGGAAGGGAAAGAGATCGGAAAGCACGCAACCAAACTGAACGCCAGCGCTTTCACTGGGAAAGTCTCCGTCTCTAGCCAAAGACCCGCATTCAAGCCATAGGATGGATGGAAAGCCCAGGGAATGAAATAAGTGACTCTACCCTACGTCGAACAAGAGTTGGCTTCCTTTCTAATTCTAAAAGGCCTACTATGCTGCCTTTCTTGGCTTGCTGCCTTAGCTAGCTCCCTTTCGTACCGGTTCCCCAAGGTCTTCTGCCCTTAACCCAGCGCCCGTGGAGATAACGAGATTAACAAAAGATTTTCTCGGTGCGAAGAATAGCCCTACTCCTATATCCTAAAATATTCTATTTTAGTTAGCTACTCACTCAGTCCACAGATTCGGATTAGTCAAAATAGAACTAGACAGATCAAGGAGAGAGAAGGCTCATCGATCAGTCTTAGCTATGGTTCCATTTCTTTAAAAAGTCAGCCAGGCAGAAGTGGAAAATCAAATAGATAGAGTAGATCCTATTCTAGATGGATTAGATAGAAACCTTACCTTAGCGTGATTCCATGCCTGACTTTCCCGATAGCGGAATCTATAGATGTTCCCATGGAGCGGTAACTAGGTCCAGTGCCAAAAAAGGGAAGCTTATCGAAGGGAGGAGTGGAAGCTGCTCTGCTAATGCCCTGGCCAAGAGACGACTTATATCTACATCCATCCTCATAGTAAGAAAAAGCCAGTGAAAGCTCTCTTCTAGGCGCTTATTCCCGCAGCAGACTCAATAGCTGCAGTTACGGATTCAATTGCGACAAGATCGTATTCTTCCTTTTCTGATTCACGTGCAAAACCTTTTTGTCCAATTCTAGGAACTGTCAGGTAAGAACCGATTCACTTCCTCACAACCTAGCATTTTATGTCCCTGGGTACCTTTACTCTAGTTTCAAAGGTTTGTAGCACTTGCTTACTGAGCTAGGGGGAGCTTCCTGTCCCTTGCTATTGCGGTCACATAAAGGTTAAGAGCGAGGGGATCATTCACTTTGAAAAGCGAAAGGATGAAGACTGATCCTCGTTTCTTTTTTCTATATATATCTATAGGATAAAGCCATAAGCTACATGCTTATCTAACTCCTGTCTGTATAAAGAAGGCTTTCTATGGTTGGTGTGAGACAAGAAAGACGACCTCGAGCTCGAGCTCGAGACTGACAGGGCAGGGCAGGGCAACCTGTCTTCTTTTTGATTGTTTTTTTAATAATAAGAGCGAGATGCAGTAGTCTCCTTAGTTAGCGTCCGAGACTCAACTGTCAAAAGCTCAGAAAAAAGGTTCCAAGACGGTGCGAAGACCTAGACCTAAGCCTAAGCCTTCAACTCCGCAAATATCGATAGCCGAATGGAGGGGAATGAGGGAGCAAGATTCGGAGAGAGAGAAGGGAATGAATGGCCTATCAATCTTTTTGTATTCTTTTCCCCGGTGGACATAAGAAGAAAGTTTGTCTACTAGAATATGACTCGAGCATTGATGAATAGCTTATTCAACAATCTCAAGAGGCATTGTGCCCTTTTCTGATCTTATCCTCTTCTGGGCATGTCTGACTAGTGTAATCAGTCCCTTGCTTTCCTTCCCCGCCCGCTGTCACTTCGCCGGAAAGAAGTTCCTTCTAATTAGATAAGGGATATGCTTTTGTAATAGCAATTGGATGCTTTCTCAACACGGATTCCAAGGCTGATTCACCATCAAGCGCGGTAAGAGCTGCTATTGACTCAAGAGCGGCTAGTCTTGCAGCGGCAACTGCTTGAGCTCCTACTCTCACTGCGGTTACGAAGACAGGGGTGAAAAGAGGGAGCACAAGAGCTCTGAGTCATCCAACAAGGCTTACTGGAAAAGACTAGAAGAGTAAGGTCATCAGTCCCAGAGCCTATGAGTGCCATGCAAACAGCACTGATTCACCAGAAAGACCGTGACGGTTCATGTCCAGCTCCTTCTATTCTATAGTTCCTTCCCCCTTTCCTTCACCACCAGCTGGAGCGCAGTCTTCGCCGGTCTCCAGGTTATCAACAAGACAAGACCTATCACGTGGCTACGAGCTCTTTCCTTACTCAGACAGACCCCAAGCGGGCACGGTGACAAGACTTTGATGCGGGGTTCGGAAGATAGGCTTGCAACGGATTCAACCGATCGATTCCCCGTGGCATATAAAGATTGGCGAAGCATAAGGTTAGTAACATCGGTGCTGATAACTTCCTTTTCTCCTTCGGGGGTGGGCTTTGTAGGAGTTGGGCGAGATGCAAGACTTTTTCTTTCCTCAAGGAGTTAGAGCAGAAGTTGTTTACTCGTATAAAAGAATAAGACCGGCTTACCATTCTATTCAATAAAATGAAAGGGTTGAGAGTGGATTCCTTTCTTCAATGCATTCCACCGAGGCGACTAGGGCACCTTTTTTGTAAGAGACGCTCAGCTCAAGCCAACTTCTATCAGTTCAGGCGGAAGGTCAGGGGGAGTGGTACAATTAGGCCTTCCCTTCGGTATGCGATATCAGTATGTCAAGTTCATTTCTCTCGTAGGCCCAGTCAAAAGCTTTTGAAACTTCTGGTTTGAGGGACTTCACCGCTAACGAGCATCGATAAGCTGTCGCAAGCAATCTAAAGCGATTCCCTTCCTTATTCTAATAGAAAAGGTAATCCGGGCCCTCCCCCTGTCTACAGCTATGCTATCTCTATCACTGCTAAGGTCAGGTTTTTTTGCTGGATCAGATATGGAGATTTCAGCCCTTTCCTTGTTTGCATTCCAGGTTGGTTCTAAAGAAAGGGTTGGAAAATGGAATCAAACAAAAGGTCAGATAGGCCTCCCGTCCCATTCTATTTCCTAAGACAAGATCCGTCGTGGTTCGGAGCCTCGCCCTATCTCAAACTAAAAGGCGGATGGAAGATGGCCTTCTTAATGAGCTCTCTCGCTTGACTTTATCGGTATAGCATTTCTTGCTAGATCGGATTGAGAGTGACTTCTTCCGCTGTCTATGTTTTCAAACATTTCATCGGTGTCGACATTTTATTCATCTCAGCCGGTGTAGGCTTGCTCCGCACACAAAGGCTACATCTGGGCCTTTCATTGATTTTACTTTTCAATTCATTTTGGAAGCCCTTCCTTCGCCCCGGGCACGCTGTTTAGATCTATTTCGGTTGCCAATGAAATGGAATATGGGGAACTCTCCGTCTAAGTGGTTAATCCGACGAGTCAATTCTCAATGTGATGCTGCTATCCGTTCGACGATCCTACTTCTGATGTCACCCCCGCCTCTCCCTCCCAGTGGAATATCCCATTCTCTATCCAATTCCGGAAGAATGGATCATGAAAGATTTTTTCGTTAGATGCCGATCGATAAGGAACAGCCAATTAGAAAAGCGGGTGGCAGGGAATGAAAGCACTCCTTTGATAGCAAAATATAGAGATTTTTTAGAGCTAGGGGCAGGCCATCTATTCCTGCTTTACTTTATTATAAGAAGCCTTAGATCTCTTTCTCGGTCGAGGTGGGAGTAGGCAGTTCTCTATGAACTGGATGTTGAATTATCAAAAAGATGAGAGGAAGGCGCTTCTTCGATTAGGTGTCTCGTGGCAGGGGCTGTGCACAATCAAAGAGGGGCGGCTACTTTCCAGCTTGCTGACTTCACTATGACCTTCCCCACCTAATCTTCCTCCACTCCATATAGGCGGGGTATAGGAGAAGCCCCAGAACTACGCTTGAAGCTTCATTCAGATCGATTCCAGTCGCCGCTACGCCACATCAATCCGTTATGGCTCGACCCTCTTAGCAGCTACGGATTCTCCGGGCAGCCATATTTGCGTGGAATTACATTAGTACATTAGTTAGACGAGCAGGAGCGTATGTACCCCGATTCGCACCAAGTTTTCTCTGTCGGGCATGGAGAAAGCTCCAAGGATTGACCCGCTCTACAACCCTAATTCATCGTAATTGGGGCTATTCTCTCGAAAGAAGAGTGTGATAGAAGCATATCCGTTTCAGCCTATCAAACAAAAAGTAAGCGCGTATGCGGTCCGCCAGTCTTTGACTTTGAAGGCTGGTTTTCGAGCGAGAATGGTTTTGACCTTGAAAGTCTTTAGGCTTCGACCTGCCAAATCAGCCTAGACCTATTCTAATAGATTAGGCCTAGATTCCCCAACTCCTAAAAAAAGAATTTGGATCATAATCGCAATTTTGTTCGATTCAGCAGTAGTTGGAATGGTGTATCCAGCAGACGGTCTTTCATCAGTCAGCGATGTGCTAGTCTTTGTTGGTGAATGCCTATCTGGTGTTCAAGTCTCCGGTCCTTGTCCTTCTATCTATTAGTGGTG
>NC_045135.1:255000-287500 GCF_000499845.2 Phaseolus vulgaris
TCAAGGCACAAAGTGGAGGGCGAAAAGCCTTTTTTAATAAAGAAAGAGGGACTTCGATTGTCATCTAGTGATTTTTCATATACAGATTCTTGGCCTCAGGTCGAATTTACTAGGAACGGAAGGAATGGCATATACTAAGATGCCGGCGGTAATGGATTATTGAGCCCCTTATTTACCTGGCGCCAACCTAATAAAAGATCGAAGTACCAAATGCTTAGGTCACCCGAGAGGGGCCTGCCTACGGGGCATTACGAGATAAAAAGCTCCTAGGCCGTGGGTCAAGACCAGAGAGCTACAGGTACACCTGGGGCAACAGAGCACTCAGGCGGGGTCGGGGCAAGGGCAGCACGTCACGGAAGTTCTCAGCTTAATCTTACCAGCGCTATATCTTGGGTGCGCGATATGGTGGGACTGTCTAGCACAGACACCCCCAAGCATCCCTGAGTTACAGCAGCTGGCGGAGGCAACGCAAATCGGGGAACCGGCAAGTTATTCCGCAGAAGTCAGGCAGCTAGTAGACCACCTCAGTGAGCAAGCCAGGGAGGTGGCCAGTGAAGCTTCAATGGAAAGAACACCCACCCAGAGCTCTTGCAATGTGGATGGCTGGGCTAACGCTAGCATTCGCTATCTCCATAGCGCATTGCTCAAAAGGTCCGGGGTTATACTGGTTCTTAATACGAGCCTGGAATTTATGGGAAAAGGTATACTACGCAAGAAGAGCTCCTCCCCCCTAGATCTTAGCTTAGGAAAAAAATGTAGACGTAATTCGAAAAAAATGAAGGTGGGGCTGGGCAGTAGCACCGAGATCTCATAGAGGAGGCATTTTTCTCGCGGGCTCCCTTTTAGATGTGGATTTAGGTGGTTTTTTTTATGCAAGACGAGTGAAATGGGAAAAGAAAGGTGGAGGTTGACCTGCTTTGTGACAGATGTGGAATGGAGCCTGAATCTACCATTCATGTTTTCAAGGGCTGCCCCTTTTAGTGGGCATCTGGCATTTGGCTACTCTGCCCATTAGCCCTTCATACTCAACAGATGCAGGCTCTCAACTTCTCAGATTGGGTGAAGGAGATGGGGAAGTGTCTTGATGAAGAGCAGCTGGAACTTATGCTAGTAGTTGCATGGGCTTTATGGAGTGATATAAATTTGCTGCTGTTCCAGGACATACAGAACTATCCTGTGGATGTGGTGAACAAAGCAATCAGCTTCTTCGAAGAGTATAAGAAGGAGAAGCTAAAAATAGTGCAAACACCTATAGGTTAGGTTGGCAGGCCCCACCCCATGGTGTTTATAAGATTCATACTGATGCTGCAATTTTTAACCAGCCCAGCAAGGGATTGGCTGCTTGCTTCATCCCGCCCTTCCCTCACCTGTCCCACGTGCGTGCCATTGATTTAGATGAATTAGCTGTTGCCGTTGGCGCTCTTCTCTTTTCTAAAGCAAGGAATTTCCTTTCATTCATAAGTAACACAATAATTTCTAAAGGTTGCAGGCAAGGCTACTAGAGAAGGAAGGGGTGAAACCAGCCTAAGTTAAGGGCGGGCTCCAAGGCGACAATAGCAATCGAGTGGCCAAGCGTTGAAAGAGAGGAAGGGCTAGCGGCAAAAAAGAAGAAGAATAACATAAGTTATTGAGGGGAGATCTTTTCACTCTTTCTCGATGCAATAATAGTAAGTCTAGTGACTTCTTGATAGCATTGGTCTCGGAAAGCCCTCCCTCGGTACCGGGCTAAGGATAGAAGCGATTCCACCAGAGTGAAATTCCGTACTTATCCCAGCTCTCAAGGAAGATTGGAAGTAGGTACCTATGTCATGCTGAATTGAAAAGTAGTTTTTAGGTAATCGATGGCATATTGCCTAGAAGCGTCAAAGACAGTTATATATTTCGGTGTCGATATCGGCTCTGTTCATCGACCCGACTCTGTTTATCTCCGACTCTTTGTCCCGATCCGGTAACTACACGGCTTATTGTGGTAAAAGAGAAAGTCAAACTCACAACTCTTTTTCCTTTTCTCGTGCACTTTCCTTCCTAAGGGCTACGTACTTAACTCCATTACCTTCTCGAACTCTGACACTTCTCTCATTGTGAAATTTATATCTAAGCCCCTAAGGAAGGCAAAGACTACTCGCTTTAAAAGCAACTCCATTGAGTCCTGTCAGATCGTTTATATATAACCTTTATTCATATATTACCTTAGAAAGGTTATGAAAGAATAGTTCCATTCGATTATCCGGGCTCATTGCCTAGTCCCTCTAAACTATCTAAAGCCTGGGGATTCTCCTTACCAGATGATCTCCAGCCTGCATTGTGCCCCTCTCGGATACCCTGCAGGGTCGACGTAACTCTTACCTAGGTAGACTGGCTATCCAACTGAATCGAGAGCCCAGCTCCCACTACTTCTTCGTAAGTGAGGTGAGGTACTTCTTTTGAATAGGCAGGGTTGTTCTAGGATGACTCAAGTGACGATGCTGACACCAAGGTTGCTTGCAAAGCATCGGATATGCGAAAGAGGGAGAATGTGCTACATCGGATATTGCTGTAGTTGATGAAAGAGCTGTAGTTGATGCTAAAGCATCGGTTACGAATGACCCAATCTATCTATGGTAACCACCCTTACTTTGAGTAGATGGAGATGCGCACCTAGGAAAGACGGATGAAAGAGAACCTGCCCTAAGAGATTGGCATAGGCCTGTGGGCCCGCTGCGGTAGAAGGCCTTTGCTGGCCTGTCGATCTATCCTGATTCACTTACTTACGCTATTTCTGACTAGAGAGAGGGCTTAGATCGGAGCAGCTCTTTTCTTTTTCACATAAAGCAGTGATGAATGGGACGGAGCTGCTACAATCAATAGCTTCAGCTGCTTTATGTATTGGAGCAGAGGTGGCAGTTAGCAGCAGGAACAGGACCAGCAACTAGGGTTGTTCACAGAGCAGCCGTCTTTCCCTCTCAAGCGGAGAAGACATCCAAATAATATTTATCTATGGCTCTACCAGGGAATCCTAGTTAGTTATAGGGTTCTGAACCAGAGCAGAGATAGGAAAAAGCATATCCTATGTATACTGAACCTGAGCTTGCTTACCATAGGACTGCTATTGGATAGGTTTACCTTTTTTCTCCAACTCGCTTATTATAGTGGGAAGCTCGGCTGGTAAGGGATTCTATTAGGATAGGACTCCCACTGTAAGAACTGGCCTTAGTACTGCAGCAATTGGAAGGAGAACTGAAAAGACCTTCGACCATTTCATTTGGTAGCACGTTTAGCTCGTTATGAAACGTATTGTTAGAACTAGAAGTGTTCTTAGTCCAGGTAAGAGTCCAATGCTAGATTAATAATGTAAAATATGATATATCCTAAGGTATTTAATTGCTTGTTTGATAGAATAAGAAAGAAGTCTGTTTCCTATTGATAGTGGCACTCCCACAGGCTGGCGGGGAACTCCCATATGGATGGAGAAGAATTAATATATAGGCTATAGGCTTGAAAAGAGTGCTAGCTTTCGTTAGGCCTTTCTTTTCCTAAAGATAGGATCCCACCTTCCCTCATTCTGAGCAAGAACATCTTATTCAATTCAACAAGTGCTACCCACTAATCTAATCTCAGTCGAATGCTCCTTAAGTTTAAGGTTCTAGGGACTCCACCAGGGCACGGGAACAAAGGCAAGAGGAGCCGAGAGTCGGGAAAACTCCTTAATTAATAAGTTAATGCGGATCCGGAAGTCACTTCGTTCCCCAGCCCAGACTTCTTTTCCTTCTAGGCTTCCAGTAGCCCTTCCTTCACCAAGAGAAACCCTAGGAGAAGACCATGCTACCATAGAGAAGGGAAAGCCCACCTCGGAATTTGACCATGAGTTCACAGCTTAGGATCAGAAGGAACCCATCCCGTCTTTCATTAAAGCAATGGTCTACGACTCCGCTGCTTGCTTAGGATAGGAGAGCTCCTTTGTTATTTTTGTTCTACCGTTAAGAGAAGGATCACAAGCCCTAGTCCCAAGCTAAACAGCATATTTATTCATCTGCACCGGAAAGGGATTCATGAGCAAGAGCTTCTTTTTAAGCTTCTTCAACAAAAGCAATTCTCTCTCCTTCCGTACCTGTTCAGCCGTGAACCACTTGGCTTCTGTGGCGAGAAGAGAACATTTCCCACCCTACTCTGTAGAGAGAGCTTTTTCCCTCTTCTTCGGGCTCTCTTTTGGCCGGTCTTCGGTTAACACCGGCTGTCGATCAGGAATGAGGTCGTCGATCTCCAACTCAACCTCAGGTTCAGCCGCCTCATCCAAGATGGAGGGCTCTTTCAATCTCAGCTGATCAACATTGAAGACGGGGTGGGTGGCGGGCAGTTCTAGTTTGAACGCATTCTCCCCTTCCTTCTCTTGCAGAGTGAATGGTCCCGCAATGGTTTAAGCTTGCGGTTGGTACCCCCCTTCCTTAGGCAACTTTAACCACAGTAGATCTCCCACCTGGAACTTATGATCGGCGGTTCCGTCTCGGTCGTGCCTTTGCTTCTGTTGCCTCTGCGTTTTCTCCTGAGTATCAGCAACCTGCCCATGGTACCGCCGTTCTCCAGGAAACTAATGGCTCGCAGCTGTTCAGCCGCTTCTCTAGGAGATAGGAGATGTACCGCTGACTGGGTTCAGGACACAACCATCGTCCGAACCGTCTGCTACCAAGTCCATGGGGGCCTTTGGTTGGAACCCATAACAAACTTAAAAAGCACTTCTGCCGGTCGACAAATGCGTGCTCCGGTTGTAGCAGTGTTGAATGAACGGCAGGTTTGGAACCAGACCGGGTAACTTGAAAGGTGGTCCCGATGTTCGATTCTCAAGAACCGACGGTTCTATTGGTGACCCATTCAAAACAAAATAAGCTGGCCGCTTTGACTTTGATTAGCCAATCGAGTGCGGGGGGTGCAGTGCTCCTCTTCATTTGTTCCCGTTAACGACCACAAAGCCCTTAACTGCCCCTCCTCGCTACTTGCCCTTTTTTACTACAAAGGTTTGACTAGCGCCCGGCAAAGGAATGATTTTTTCCCAAAGCCGACTTCCTCCTTTATCGAGCGGCTGTCTCTGTTGACGATAAAAGCGATGGTCCGGGCTGTTTGAAATAAGCGGTCATTTTTGTCAGTCTCAATACCACGTGAAGCGCGTGATCACCCAGATTCCTAATGCCTTCTATATCTTAATTATATATAATAACTTATCGACGTCAGCCCTTCTATTTTCCTATCTTCACCCTTCCTACTCCAGCTAATGGAAAAATGCCTTTGAATGGTCGTAATCGTCGACAACCCAACCGACGTCCACCATAGGCTCGGCGAGCTGTCCTCCTAGATTTCCCGATGGTAATGCCAGGGCCTTTTCAGTACTGACGACTCTTGATGCCAAGAAGGAAGGAGACCGACTAGACGAGACAGACCATTGTTCATAGGTTGGTTATAAGCCCGGAGATCGAATCTGATTCATCCCCTTTGAGAGGGATTCTCGTGTCAACCATAGGAAGAAGAACTCGGTTACTCATCTTGGATCGGATTGGATCAATAGCTTTGTGCTGATCTACGAACGACCCTTCTTATTTTATTTCTACTTCTTCAAGTCTCCATCATCCCGATCTCTCTTTCCGGGGTTGCCTGTCCAAAGAAAACAGAACCTCTTCTAGTTCAAGGTCGGAATCCTCAAACCAATCAAAATATGATTTATAGTTCACTATTCTTATGATAAGCAGTTATGTCTCATTCATGTGATGAGAAATATGAGAATGAAAATTATAAAATGGAACATCTACGGCAGATTCTGTGCCCCAAATCATTTATACTTATTAAACTAAGCGGGCGGACCCCTCTCCAATGGAACAAAGGGGATCCGTAGGGCGGGCTCACTCACATACTGGATAGGTGGCTCGGAATGAGAGTGCTAGTTCCGTTCCCTCGGGGAAGAGAAAGCACGAATCTATTACAATCTTAGTAGAGAACAGAGGAGGAATGCCAGTACTGATTCTCTGAACTTGAAGCTCGCTCTTCGACCCGTACCGTACCCTGTACACTCGGCTATTCTCCCGATTCAACTCCCTCTGTCTACGCTGGGAAAAGGGCTGCCAGAGTAGAGTGAGGGCTTTGTCTCTTTCTGTTTGTGCCAGCTGGCCCTGACCGAATGTTCTGACTCCCGGTAATCGAATGGGTGGTAGTTGGGTTGGCTTTGGCGAAACTTTTTGTCTATGAGCTGTTTTGACTGCTTTCTTCCCGTACTCGGATATTAAGTAAGAAGCCGTAGGGATTCACTCATTTCATTGCCTCAGCCCTTCAAGGTGGTGCACAGCCACCATACCTGATTGCTTTGTGTTTCAAACTCCCCTGCCCCATCCTTTGACCCTGCTTGAATCCAGGGTCAGAATAAATTCCTTGAAAGGAAAGGCAGGCTGGAAATGAATGGTTTCCTAAGATGTCTTTGACCCTGTCGCTTGCCTATTTACCCAGAGAGAAAAAAGATTCGAACTGGGAAAAAATAGATCCAAAAAAGTTAGATATTTCTACCAGTGGTCATTATAGCTTCTCCTTCTGATCCGACAAAATGCGCAAAACCCATGGAAGTTACAAAAAGCATGGATCGAAGAATATAGTTCATTTGCTTTTTTTGACAATTGTGCCTAAATCTTCAACGTTTCAAAAAGTAATCTTTCTGAGTGCGCTTGACCGCCTTACTTTACTCGCGGTACACTTACTAGATTCCGCAGAGGTTGGCTAGAGCTTATTTCACAGCAAGACTGAATGGAATTAGCCTCGTAGAACTGAACTACCTTGATCTAAATCTCTGGAACTCACAGAAGACCAAGGCACATCCACTCTCAATTCAGCATAAGCTTGGGATCTTTCTTTCCTCAAAGCTAAAGCCCGCCCTTGAAGCCAGGTCTTTTTTCTCTTCTTTAAAGAAAGCCTGGAGCTGGTGTATGAGTTTATTATATCGTAAGTAAGGAAGTTGATATTGTCAGTTTCCTTGTTCACAAGACTCTTATATCTGCTACATCAGAGTGAAAGAGAAGACTGCTTTCAAGGCTTGTTGAAAAGAAAAAGATGTATCCTAGGACCTTCACCACATTCACAGGTGGAAAAGAGACCGTCCCTTACTCATAAGCAGGAAAAGATCTAACTTGCCCTATCCAAAGACCTTTTTATGAAAGATTGATCCTGTCGCTTTCGTGTCTATTCAACTGTATGGATCCCCAGCTTTCCAACTGCCTTCTTTTCAGAAGGACTCTAACTGGCGAATGAAACTCCAACTAAATCTCATTGAAAGAGAAGAGGACAGGCTGGAAGTGGGACTAGATCCCCAAGCCCAAGGAACTAGTATTCCAGAATGAAAGTACTCCAACTGGGAAGAAGACGGATACAAGGATAGCAACTACAACTCGATGTTGGGAATAGGATCTAATGAGATGAAAAGGAAATGGAACTTCTTCTTCGATCCCTTCCCGCCGTTTAGGATTCGAGTAGCGGTTCGTTTTAGACAAATGAATATTATGTCAGCGAAGCATCTGAGTAGCACCCATTTCCCGCAAATGATTAGTGGAACTTCAAATACATACTGAATATTCATAGTGATACGTAGTGAATCTTTCCTAAAGCCTGGCTTTGAGCCTTTTGCCTGCTTCTGCTTGTTATTCTGCCTCTTCAAGTGTCCTAAGACTAGTTCCTTTGTAACTAATATCCACTCATAGGGGGATACTCCGAATATCTATTGTCGGAGAATAAGCCGATAGATAGAATATCCTGAGGAGAAGAATCGGATAGGGAGTGAGGTAGCGGTGATCCAAGCAAGATAGTCTGGAGCAAGTGCAAAGAGAATACCTCTGCTGTTAGCTAAGGCTAGTCACCTCAAGTCTTTGTATGGACAATAGATATTGTTGTATAGGTACTTTCTCTGGGTTCTTCCCGGGGGGGTCTAACCATCTTACTAGCTCGTACTTCCTTGATCCCTTTTGGCTTGAGCAAAGGACTTTCACGACACGAGAAGAAGGCTTCCGTTAATGGGTTCATGTATGTAGATGTCGTGGTGAACGGTTAAAACCCGAGAAAGACAAAGACAGGCTTTTGATCCATTTCACCAGCTGTAAGACTGGAGCTGATTCCAGTAAGTCTCGTACTATTGAGCAGTTCTGGAACAATTTCTACAGTCAGCTGTCGGGGATTGCTAAGTCTTTCACTTCGGGTTCTAATGTTGGTCAGTATCACGATGATGTTATAAGGTTGTTGTTGGATTCAAAGCTGAAAAGACAAGGTATTGGGTTTACCAAGACAGAGTTGATTTATTTACAGAACCATATGGAAGATCTTACATGAGCTATTCGAGTAAAATCATAGGATTGAAAGCCGATTGCTACTTTCTTGCCTTGGGGCATCGCATTCTGGATAACGTAATAAAAAAGTCTTTCTCTACTCTCTTCAGTCTGGTTTGCTTTAGAAGTAAGCAAGCAAAGACAAGTGGTAGGCCTATATGGAGATAGTTCGTTAGTATGCCCGTTTTTTTTCCTTAGTCAAAGGGCGTGTTAAAAGAAGCTTCTAGGTCAGTTTATTAGCATGCAAAAATATAAGCTAAAGCAAGAAAGGGATGCGCTTTCGCGCTAGTCGCTCATCCGTAGCTTGGTCTTTACGCATGCCAAGCCATTCTTTGGGACGTAGAAAGGAAATATCCTAATTCAGTAGAGGACGTAGCTGGCGCACAAGACGAAGGAGGACAGAAGGGGTTCGGGGGAGGAGCTCTCGGCACATAGTCAGTCGGCATGGTCTTGAATTACCCTTACCCATAGGCTTTGGGCTTCGATGGCTGCTTGAAAGACGCAGATTGGGAAGTTGGCTATGGTCCGTCGTGCATTGTGCAGACGACTGATGGCTTACGTTGCCAAGAGGGCATTGTGAGACAAAGGAAAGGGCTGAAAAGGATGGTGCCCAGGATCTAACTATTACCTATGCATGTGCAAGAATGCGATACGGTAGAGGTCGATGTGTCATTGGGACACTTAGCGTGGTAGACCGGGCTAGAGTGCTGTTACCACTCCTCATACGGAAGAAATGCCATGATGCTCTCTTGTGGCAATTTAAGTTCCACTTCACTTCAAGGGGATGTGATGTCTGGTGTGGCGAACCGTCATCACTACTGCAGGAGAGAGCTGCAATGAGACTCGCTGCAGAAGTCGAGTTAGACGACCGCGTCCTGTTGCGTTCACGGGCGAAGACAGGACTCAAGCTTCGTAGTTAGGGCAAAGTACTGGCATGCTGCTATTGGTAGACTGATGAAGTCACAAAGGCTTAATTGGAAAAAGTCGGATACCTTCATAAGGGTTTGGCATGAGTTAGCGGGAGACTCTGTGACGGCTCACTGGTTGGTGAGAACGCTGGATGAAAACGAAGTTGCTAGAATGCTGTTTCGAAAGGGCCGTTCCAAGGGGAGGCGAACCCTCCAGTTTGCTTGACAGGGTTAATCTAGGTGCCGTTTTCTCTGTTATGTTAAGGTGAGTTATGAACCCAGAGGGCTGTGCGGAATGTTTGTGGCATGTCGAAAATGTGGGCTAAGACTCAGAGGGCTCGCAAGAATAAATAAGTGTCCATTCATATCATACTGGTGGGTGAAAGAAGGGCTTTCTGAAAAGGCGTAGCTGCAATTGGGCTTTGGCTTGTACTTGACTTGAATCGATCTTGCCTTGGTGTTGCCCGAAGGGCGAGATTTACCTTTCTCCTCCGTTAACAGACTAGGCTAAGAAAGCATAAAATCCCGATCTTCTCACCACTTTATCTTTGCTTTGAATAGCTAGACCTTCGTACTAAAGGGATGAAGTAATGGATGCAGACTAAGAAGACTTGAAAATAGGTTCAGATTTAGCATGAATAAAGAAAGGACCTGCAACGGCAGAAACTATTTAACGGAATGAAAGAGCTTAAATAGTTACTATGTTTGGAATCATAGCAGGAAAGACGAGCTAAGCTTGAAACTCCTAGGCAACAAGTCTTTGATTCGATTGATTTTCACTCTTTCGTCCAAAAACTCTAACTAGTCCATCAGCCAAGCCCTTCTCTCCTATTCGTCCAGTTAAGAAAGGAAGCTTCGAGGCATAGGACCGTGAGGTGCTTTTAGCGAAGCCGGGATTCAGGAAGTTCAGTTGAGTTTCCTGCCTCTATCTTCTAGTTATGTACCTGATAGCCCGCCTAGTCCCCTTTTTGGAGGAGTAGTGCCAGTAAGGGTAAGACTCTCATATGATCATTCCTAGTTTCCAGCCATCGATTGAGTTGCAGTCCTTTGCTCAACCAGTTACACGCCTGTTGAATTGGACTTTTTTTTTCAAGCCCTTCAAGCAGTCTTACAGCCGAGTCTTTCTTTGAGATGTAGACGCATAGGTTAGTGCTCCGCTTTCACTAGAATATTTCCTCCTGTGCTATTTTGGCATATCATCCAATTCCAGTTTTCCAGCCTTTGACTTTGAATCCCTTTCAGTGGGCAAAGTCAATCCATCAGTAAGGGGCGGAGGAAGCACTATTTCAAGTGTTCAAATTGGAAAAGCTCTTTGATCTCCCGCAGGAAGAAGAAAGAAAAGAAGCCAGCGAACTCTTAAGAGGGCAGTCTCCTTACCTCTTTTCTGCTAGCCATAGAGTTTGAGTCTTAAAGCACGCCAGCCTCGGGAGTTCCATTCTATAGTGGTCAGCCTTTCCATTCCATCTCTTGGCATTTATCTGACAACCATTGTTAGCTCTCTGCCAGCCCGTGCCAGGTCAGTCATAAGCACTAACGAAGGCTGACCACTTACTTGAAAGGGGATTCAAATAGAGCAGCTTTGATAGAAGCGATAGAAGCAGGAGGAGAGGCAGTTTCACTATATCCTGCAAGTACGTAAAAAGCAGTTCAATCAAGCTAATGTTTTCAAGCCAGTGATCAAGCTTAGTCAAATAAGGATTTTAGCTCAAAAGCTCCTTCTAAGGCTAGCCATAAAGTGAAAGAGTACTGGGCGCAGGCGAGCTAACAGTCTGGGGGCCCACCTTTTATACCATTAATAGCGTGTCTAACGAGTCTATCCGTCTAAGTCTCAGAGGAGTCGGGGACAGACCGATGTCCTTCCCTTGCAGGCATTTCGTACCTGGGGCAAGCTCCATTTCAGCCAATGCCAGTCTTAGTTCTTCTCCCTTACCTGGGAGGTTTAACATAGATTGATTACCTGGGGAGCCTCTAGTCTCTAGCCCTGTACAAGTATAGGGTCTTTCAGGCTTTATGTACTATATTAGCGTATTACCAGTTGCCTTCCCCACCCTACGGACCGACATGACCTTAAAAATAATCAAGGTCAATGCCGGAGAAAAGCTTCTTCTTGGGATCAATCAAAGGCAAACCTTGTCCTTTCAGGCCAAAGAGTGCCCTGATTCCATTGTTCACCTCTAGAGTTCACAAACTCGACCAGGTGTCGGAAAGCGGCTAACTCGAACGTTTGAGCAGGAAAAGGAGACCTAATCTTGCCAAAATGATCCTTGTTAAAAGCTTTCCACAGATGGTGGAGTGAACAAGAAAAGAAGAGGGTAAAGCTTTTCCAGCAGTCAAGCCAGATGCGGATTGAATAGCTGCGCTTACTCAACCCCGAAAAGATCGGATTTGCGCTAATGCGGATTCGATAGCGCCGTTTTCTTCCTTTACACAAGGCCATGCCTTTTATACGACAGGACCAATGGCAACTGATGAAACAAGAGAAAATGCTATTGAACCACACTCACTAATTGGCCGGCCTATCCGGTTCTATAGATTAGACTGCCAAGGTGTCTTGCTCAAAGCTTAAAGGCAAAGATCACATTCCTACTGTCAAGCTAAAGGCGAAAGATAGGGGCGCAAACGCTAAAAAGCCGTTGCGCTAACGCTATGGAGTTTGATTGCAGGGCAGGAACGAGAAGAAGAAGGCTTTTCGCTTCGCTTTCGGAGTTCAAGCTTAAGGCCTGAGGAATGCATTTGAATTATCATTTTCATTTCAGCAACTCCCCAGACTCGAACTGGAAGGGCTCTGCTCAAGCCTATTTTATAAAGCTAAAGTATACTTTGTAATTCCGAGTCACAGGAAAATAGGGGAATATGGAATGGAATTGATTACTAAGTCGACAGTGAAGTAAGACTCTCGGGAAGAGAAGAGAAAGGAACTTAAATAGTGTAGTTCAGAGTTTGTTTTGTAGTTGGAGTTCCTGAGCCTATAAGTGAGCAATCTATCTTCATACCTCTCCCGTTAGCTACATAGTAACCTCTTCCCTGTCTTGTCTTTCAAGAGAAGTGAAGTGGGCGAACGATAAGAAGAGTGACTTTCTCTCTTTGCTCTCCGTAATAGAATATGATTGATTAAGGAAACCCCTGCTTCTTAGAGGAAGGTATAATCCCAGGGAAGAGATATTAGGCTCTCGACCGATAGGGAGAGGAGGAAGGATTTGCTTTTGAATCTAGTTGAGTTGCAAGCGTAAGCGAAACTCAGAACTCCATTTCTAGGAAATAAAATAAGGCATTTCAACTGTTCCCCGGTCACCTATGCAATTTCCTCATCTGTGACTCTCCTACGGGAAAGATTAAGAAAAGCATATGGAGGAGAGTTCGATGTAACTTGTAGATTTCTTTCTACCTTTTCTTCTTTAGCTGAGTTCTCTGTAAGCGAATGAGCTGCTCAAAACCCTTTCATTTCGTTGTTAAGGCCTCTTTCTTAAGGGGGAATACCCAAGGGAATGTTGGCAAATTAGATTTTATTTAGTAACAGATGCCTTCTCCGACATGTCTCGTATGTCAAGCTCTTTTCTAGACCTCATGTGGGAGAGGTACGATGTTACTGCTTGACCTATAAAAAGCTCTCGAGTGGGAACAGGATCTGTTACTGCTGATAGGTATGTAATCGAAGAATCTGGATCTGCGAGATATGGATATGAAAGAGGATATGCTCGAACCGGACCGCATCTCGATTTGCACATAGATAATCTGCTGGTGGACCCCCTTTCCTTTCTTTGATTCAAAACTCGGTCGAATACGTCGTTAACCTTTGTGGTGGATCGACGAGAGTGCGCCTAGCCAGGAGTGTGATTGGTGTCACCTTCCGTGCGCTAGCTGTGCCTTTGCCGGATGTTGATTCGCCCACTCCTTCACAGAGCGATGACTAAGAGTCGGTAATTCTCATTTAGTAGAGCCTGAAAGCCGCGCTTGGCTTGATTCCTACCACGGACGGGGATACGTTTCATCCATATCGCCGGCCTCACATCATCATGGACGGAGATGCTTATGCTTATCATATCACGGCTTCCTCAGATGCTAACACAGGGGCAACTATTGCTACGGGAGCTTATTGGTGGAGCAAGAAGAGTGGAGTAATGTCCACGTGGAAATTTATTTTTTTCATTTGAATTAAACATCAAGAGCTTCCTCGTTTCGTACTCAACTAAATCAGTAGATCAATGATTCGAATGCGCATCCCTATCCAGTCAATAAAGAAAGATTAGGTTCGCGCTTCAGCCTTTATTTTATTTGATTCGAAATCAAAACGAATAAATCTCGTTGTCGCGGGCAGGCCTATGTACCATCTGTATACTCGAGAGACGAGTTGACAGGAAGAGAGTAATAAAACATGGTCAGGTCATCCGGATCGTTTCATCGAGCAACAAATGGGTGGGCGACCCTTCTTGCTTGGCCGTCAAAGAGAGGATAGGAATTGGCTTCACTATCGGAGTTGCTAGCAGATCGAAATCGGAGGGAATCAGTGCCAATCAGTCACTTATACAGCCAGCCTTGGAATCAGATCAGTCATTCCAGCAAACGTAGGCTTTCAAGCCGGAGTGCGTCAGGTTGCTTCTTCGAGTCGATCCATATCAAATAGCTTGATTGGTCGAATGACCAGGAGGGGCTAAAGCCATTCACCGCCTTTTCCAAAGGATTCTCGCGTCCCCTTTCCTTCCTAAAATCTGCCTCCAGCAAGATATCGATATATGATGAAGACTCCAGTCGTCGGTGAAATCGAACCTAGGTTTCGGGGAGCTGGGCAGAAGGAAAAAGATGCCGTCTAGCTACGGATCATAGTGACCGCTATGAAAGAGCATCACGTGCGAGCTAAAAAGATCGTTTGCCCAAATGCCAAAAGCAAATGAACCAATTCACTTGAGTGAAAAGGAGGGCTTTTCCTTCTTTCATCTCAAGCTCCCGCATCACCCGATTTAGTCTTATCATCTCATCGGCAACAGCCAAGCCCATTTTTTTGAAGGGCTGGGCAAAGCTCTTAAATACTCGAAATTGTCTCCTTCTAATCGAGGCAGGGATTTATTAAATGAAAGGAAGCTTTTTTCAGGCTCTTGGCAGTTAACGAAATGTCATCTAAGAGCAGATGCCCTCCTCCTCACCGACTCTTCCACTCTAAGCTTATTACTAGGCCAAATTTCATAGTTATCCGAGATAGAAAGAAGTAGGTCGAGCTTTTAAGCCCTTAAGTTAAGTTAAGGAAAGCTTTGAAGTTTTGAAGCTAATCTTAATCTATGTAAAGAAAATCCGGTGCCAATTCGGTAGCAACTACTATAAGGTTCAAGCCTAAAAAGCAAGGGAAAGGGAACAACTCTAGACTTCCTCCTCGTAAATTCTTATGTTATGTCAGTTCCTTGCAAACAGAACAGCGGATCCGTTCTTGTCTTAACATGGTTGTGGAATGTCGCATATCCGGTCTTACCCATATAGTCAATTTAATATGTATGTCGCAGAGGAACTGTATAACAAGAATATATTGCATATAGGCTTTCCTTCTTTTCTTCTCATGTTTGTCTGACTGGTGTGAATGGAATATTAAACAACTTAGAGTCCCGTTACTACATACCTACTTCAATAGCCGAGCAAGGTAAGTCAATTCTTTCTTTTAGGAAAGTGTTGGAGGACGGGGAGCGAAGGAAGTAACATCCGGATTCTATTCATTTTGATTGAACGAACACGGTAGCAACAAAGGAAGTGGTAGCAGTTTCTTAAGTAGAGTCGTTAGCTGGGAACTCTTATTTTATTTCATAAGCTGCTGCTAACAAGACGGTTGGTGAGACTTACTCTCTTTTAGCATAGCACGAACTAGGAAGAGTCTGTCGAAGCCATGCAATTAGACTGATGAAAAGTGCTTCTCTCCCGCACCCAAAAAGGCGTTAAGGCTTTCTGACTCGCGGAAACACTTCCCTACTATTCGGCCCCGCATAATTATTTGACTCATGGCGCTTCTTAGCCAAATAAGTACGTATTTCACTTCCTAGCAAAACTAGATACATAAGGAACCATGCAGTTCGATCTTCTTTTATTTTTTGAAAGAATTTCTTCATAAAAAAATATAGCAACAGGCTAATTCAGTCACTTGCGCCTATAAAATAAAAAAAGTAAAGTGTCGATCTAGTTTGATGCGAATCCTGCTCTTTAAGGTCCCAGTCTCAAATCGGATCTAAAAAGTCTGTTATATTAATATAAAGATAAAAGTATTGACTAACTCTTATATACCAAAAAAAGAATCCACACACACAAGACTCGACAAAAGATCTCAGAGTGAGCTGCTCGGTGAGGAATTTCGCTATGCCACCCGGCTGTAAGTACTGATGTAGCAAAACCAACGGGAAGATCAGTCCTAGGGTTCGAATAGACTCTTAGTTATATAGGGAGCGGAGTTTACAAAACGCAAAACGATAGGGTTAGAGCGTTTGAGTAGGGATGGTAAGACATCCAAGACGCGTAGCTGCTTGGAAGTAGCTCCTTCTATAAGTGAAGTTCGAGACTGTTAGCCTATTAGTGATAGTGAAATCACTTTGAATAAGAATAGATGCTTTACTAGTCTGACTATCGGTCTTGTCTACAGCAGTTCAAGCCCTAGGGAAAAACGTAGCGTAACGAAGCGCTTCTTGTAGTACAGCCTATTTTATCATATGATATTGAATCTGTTGAGTTCTTATCCCACTTGAAGTTGAAGGACTGTTGACAGGGTTAGGCTTATGTCACTCGGATGGGAAGGCGTAAAGTAAAAAAGCGGTGGGCTGGCTTAGACAGCAAGCAAGCGAGGAGATTCACCAAGCCGGTGTGACAGTATGAGTAGGGTAGACTAGCGGGCAAAGTCTAGCTGCCTATTCGATAAATGGGGGAGTCATCTGTATAAGGAGAAAAAAAAACCGCCGGCTTTTATAGAATCTTTCCTCCCTCTTCAATTATGCACGATTTCATGGGGTTGTCTTCCTTTCTTGGGAGTTCCAAAATGAGTTGGGTAAGCTTCCTAAGGGTATGGCTTCTCTGGAGCGACTAAGGACACACCCAATCAAACGATCGGTAAAACGGGTCTCCTTTGGTACAATCTCCTCGGCCGAGTATATCCCGTACGGTTGTTTTCAAAAAGTAGTGCAATCGCATTCTATGAACGAATTACTTCATAGCCCTCATAGATAGAGTAGAGATAAATGGGAGAAAGCGGATTAGCCACGTTCTAACTCTTCGCCATCTAACTATCATAAGAGTAATTTCATCCCTTAGTATCTGGCTTAGGGATATCTAGTTGAAGTGCCAGTTGCCATTGATCTTCTTGGAGAAAAAATGGGGCATCTATTTCCCTGCCAGTTTCCTTTGCTGTCGATGCAGGCGAGTTGGGCCTATTCTCGTCTCGAATAAGAGAGTACCCGGAGTACTAACATATAATCTTTAATGTTTTATAACATTTGTCTTTCCTGTACTAGGATACGATATACAAGACTCCTTTTCTTTTCCAGTACTATTAGAAGCCCCTATAACCAGGGAGTTTAACTAGAACCTAGATAGAATCTCCGGAATCAGAAGCTGCTATCTCTCGCTATGCTTTTTTGAGTGGATTTGAGAGTGCGGCATAGCTGGAAACTCCTTAATTTTAGGAAGGTTCTAACCTTAATGAAAAGGTAAGTTTGAAGAGAGATTGGGAAAAGTTCCCGAGTGTGAGTATCCTTTTGAAAGGATCTTTCTGCTTTTGAGTTTCCTAATATGTGTGTACATATTGATTGTATCAGTACTACCAGCGAGCTAAGAGCTAACCCCTTTCTTTTCCTATGGCGTTTTAATACTCACCCCTTAAAGTGAAATAGAGATAGATAGAATCTATTAAGTTGGAAGGCGGAAAGAAGCACTGGCTAAGACTTTCATGGAGATGGGGCAAGTGTACTAGCATATGAGTTTCCAGCTTTTGAATTAAGGTTTGTCAAACCCTAAGCTGCTACTTAGAAAGGGGGCGTAGCGGGTAAGGCAAAAGAAAAGGTGTCCGCCTAGACTACTGCCACTTTACTTTAGGATAAGGTTTTTGCTTCGAGCAGCTCTCGGGCATTGATTGAGGAAGTAGCCCAACCTTTTTTCATCTACGCAAAGAGGACTTCTGATTTTAGAATACCGGAAATGGTGCATCTAGATCGATTCCTAAGGCTGGTAATGCCGAATCAAGGATAAGGCAATACAGTAAGAAAGGAAAGCTATTCATCTTTTGTCTTTGAAGAGAGAGAAAGACAGATTGGATTGTACGAACATCTGTGCCAAGCTTAGGTAAGCCGTCCAGAAAAGATACAAAGAAAGACCTCTAACCGGTGCTTAGGCAGACCCAGGTAAGAGCAGCCTTTCTCTTATATAGGAAAGCACTACTGCCACTTTCTTATGTGAATACCTCCTAAATCTCACTCTTTAGTGAAAGTCTCTATTTCACTTTAAAAAAGCAGTCTACACAAAATATAGAGGTACTTTTTCCACTTCGCATATGGGCTTTATATTCTCTACGGCGTCAACCATAAGTTTGCGTTCAGTTTGAGCTGGGAAGTAAACTAGGTTTTGCTATTCCTTCTCGAGCTTCTATTTCATCCCTTAAAGGAGATTCGGGAAAAGATAGAATAGGAAGACGTGTTTCCAGAACAAACAAGATACGGGTTGAGAGGGGGAAGTTAGCAAAGTTAGACAAGATTGGAATGGGCATAGGAACATGTATTGATGTACCAGATCGGCTAATGCTCCCAGGTTGATGTAATGTATTCCACCAGTTGACTGAAGACTTGATTATTGGTATATCGATCGGTCCAGCACGGATTGAAATAGGAGCCGGTTCGACAGGAAGCTTTTGAAAACGCAGTGCACCCAGGTAAATCAGAAACGAGATGAATACAGAGGTTAAACGAGCATCCCACACCCAAAAGGTGCCCCACATAGGTCTTCCCCGAAACCCCCCAGTAACTAAGGTAAACAACGTAAAAAAAGCACCCATTTCTGTACCGGTTCCGGAAGAGCGAAGAGAAAGGGGATGTTTTGTTAATAGGAATAAGAAAGTGTTTATAGCCGTAGCGATATAAACAAGAATACTCATCCGAGCCGCAGGAACATGTACATACAGAATACGAGAATTTCCACCTTGTTGAAGATCTAATGGTGCTACCCGAAGACTGAAATGAATAGCCATCGCTGTTAAGAACAACCGAGATCCAATGAGAATTAGCGCATAGCTTCTGGTCTTTGACATCAAAAAAGAAGGTTGTAATAACGAAAGGGACATATTATAATTTTGTCCTAGCTAGTGGAACAAGAAAAGACATGGATCTATATTCAATACGCAATCAAAGGATTTCTCCCAACGAAGAATTACCCCTGCTTAGTTTTCGCTCCGCTCGTGCGTGGCACTCCTTGCTGGCGGAGCGGCATACCGAAAAAAAAGAAAAAACCCTACTCTACTATTATCTTCTTTCTAAAAAGAAGATGATAGTAGTGAAGGGCTCTTCTGACCTGTCGATATGGAATACTGTTTCGGGTACCTACAGTTCCAATTTGAGTGAGTTAGATGATTAGAGTCAGCTTTAAAAGAAAGTGCCTTACCCTCCGGATAAAAAGAAAGCCCCGTATCTTATCTATTTTTTGAAACACACTTTTACGAGCATACCCGTCCTCAACAAGTGCTGCTTCGATATGTTTTTCAATTTGAAGTTGAGTCTGAACAAAGGAGTCCATATGTGTTTCGTCATACACATAACCCAACCAATTAGTCCTTAAGCGCGGAGAGAGGTCGACTATACGGGTGGTGTCATCCAGTAAAGGAGGGTGAAGGGCGGGAATAAGAGGATCTTTATTTTCCGGTGCTGCCGCCTGAGGTTCTTGAGCCTCCCCCGGGTAAGCGAGCGGATTAGGAAGGGGGTGGGCAACCTCTTCCTCCTCATTGAAATATTCGTCAAAATTTGCTTGCGATAAATCTTTCGATTTTTATTTATTTGTACCATACCACTCCTTCTTGATCATTTTAGCATTCCATCCATCAAGGTCAAGATCCCGTATCAGGTTGATTCCATGTAATACTGACTTTATAATCTCTGGGTCTTCATATCATTGAGGATTTCGGGCAGTTTGTCCAGTCCATATTTTTCCCCGAAATCGGACATTTACCGAATTATTAACATTTCTCCGCCTTATTTATGATTTATTATGGGATTATTTACCAGATTAGACTCTGCCACTCTTACTTTTCAACTTGTTCCCGCCAATGAAAGCTGGTTACTTCTGTTCCAACTGAACTGGGAACAGTCAGGTGCCACCCATTTGACGCATGAGCCAATGTTCTACACACAGAAGGACTGCACGCACATACACAAATAAAACAATTAAGAATCCTAGCTGCATCTCTAACTCTTGGCCTCTTCTCAGAATCTGGGTGCACACAAAGAAGCCCCACCATGAGCATCCTCTCCATCTCTAGTGCATCAACCTTGGATCAGCAGCATCAATGAGTTTCAACAACAAAGAAGATGAAAAAGGATTCACATGACTATGATGTTGTAACTTCCCATTTGTATTGGAGAATTTTTCTTACAAATCTTGGTTTTCAGCTTAATTTGACTGCTGAAGGATTTGATAATCATGTATTTAACAGCTTTGCTTATGTCGGTACAGAGGTCAGGAAGGGTTGATGAAGAGATTGCCATGTTTCATCACAAGTTGAAGCAAATTGAAGATGGTGTGACTTTTGTGGGAAGGACGACAAAACAAGCAAGATCTATTGGGAAGAAGATTCAAGTAACTGCTGAGCAAGAGATATAAAGGTGCATTTTAATCATCCATGCTCTTTCGGAATTTTATATCTAGTTCAAAGTTCATAGGCCTTGCACCCTTACTTTCATTTGAATCTCTCTCGCTATCGGGTCTTAATCTCCATGGTTCAGCGCTCCAAAATACGTCAATAACAGAAATGAGCAAGAAAGGAGAATGCCAAGGTTAGTGATCAACTATAAACCCCTCCCTTTCAGAGGCCCTCCAGTGGATTAGGTATCCCGTACCTAATCGACAAACACTTTTTCGTTCGTAAGCACTGAGCGAGCCGCCTTCAGGGTAATCAACTTATAAAACAAAGCGGAAATCCATTTGTTTATTCAAATATCCTTCCATGCCTTGTTTCGACAAGACGCGAGGCAGTTTCCTGCCCCGCCACACCTATTTATTGGGTATTGCTACCGCACCTGTGAGAAGAAAGCAGCTAAGATAGCAATGCAATGGATTTGGCACCATAGCAGAAGTGAACCTTGGTTAACTAGCAGCATGCCTATTCGCGAATAGGATTTGTTCAGTGTTTCGGGAAGCAGCTGATGAAGGGGACTACTGAAGTGAAGATAGGACTTCGTTCAGTTTGCTGGACCATTCTATCGAACCTGTGGATTTCCAGGTCACCTCTTGTCTTGGGATGATCTCTTTTCATTCTTGATAGCTCTGCCATCTTCTACGATCCAATTCCATACCGAGATGGATTCTCTTCTATCCGGTCAGGTTTGGCATTAGGGTAGCGGCAAGCCAAATGTACGGCGGAATTGCGCGTCTGTAAAGTAGCCGTAGAATTCCTTATAGAATTATGAACGGCTATGGTTTCGTTCTAGGTCAGTCAAATTAGAAATAAGAGAATTTAGACTTTCTTTCATCCATTATATAGTGTTGCTGAAATCTTAACGGATACTCCAGCGAGTTTACATTTACAGGGGGAAACCTATCCTGAATGAAGTGATAGGCCTCCTTCCTTACATCTGAATAGGGCGACATCTCCATAATGCGATCAATATTATGCTCATTAAGCATAAGATTGGTCAGTCTATCCTGAAGGAGACCTTTTCGTTCTAAGATTCTCAGTTAAAAATATTCCCGATCATAAATTGTCCTGTAGAAATCATTCGCCGAGAGCTCGAGACAAGTGCTCCCGCACTAGCCTTTCATAATCGCCTTGATTATTTTGAGGGGGTCTATTGTAGTATTCCCGCGCCTCAAGAATCAGAATGCGTTGATAGATTTCATAGGGATTTTTTCCGTTAATAGTCGGAACTTGACGATTCCAACGCCGGCAGATTGGAAATGTCAACGCCGTTGTCGAAATAGCAAATCCACTCAAAGTCCAGGGGCTGAGACCCCATAGCCATAAGTCAAAATTTACTATATGAAATAAATAAATAGAGTATTAGATGAATATAGAGCCAATAAAGAACAATTAACAAAATCAAACTGCTGATCGTCTTTTTCAATTCCATTCTTTTGACCTTCTATAACAGGGGGAATGCCAGAAAAGGGAAAAGAGAAGCCATTTTTGCTCGCAATAAAGCGTCCTGATCGAGCAAGACGTAGTCCTATCTATCCACCTCTCCAGACACAATATCTTGAGTACCTATGATGGTGACCACATCTGCTGGCATGTGATGTTTGGACATAGAATCGAGTCCTTGTGAATGGGCAGAGCCAGGTGCTCTTATTTTACGACGGTAGGGACGATTGCTTCCATTACTGACCAGAAAGACACCAAATTCTCCTTTAGGTGCTTCAACAGCGGTATAGGTAGAAGGAGCTGGTACGGAAAAACCTTCTGTATAAAGTTCGAAATGGTGAATTGAGGTAGAGTAGACCGATGATCCTGTAGTCATTTTGCCGGCTATTGAAAGAAAAAGCTTGCATCTGCTCTCCCTATTTAATAGAATAATAGGTCCGATCTCTCTCCAAACCTAACGTGATAGTTTCCCATCATAGGGCTTTCTATCTATAGATTGAGCCATTACCAAGGAGCTAATTCGTTCAGAACTCAGTTGACTGCTTCTATAGATAAGGCGGAGCGTCCTTGGCTCAGCATTATAGCACATAGGGCTTCGGCGCTACTACAGCGCTTCGCTAACTCGAAGCGCCTCGCTATGAGAATCTAGCTTCGCTAACGCTCGGCTAAGTCTTGAACCTTCGCGCGTTCGCTTTCTCAGTAGCAAAAGCGCTTCTCTTTGCCCCTTAAGTAGAAGGACAAGAATGATCTTTTTTGTTTTATTGCTCCCGCTTCCTCGCATCTGCGCTCGTCAAGCCAACTTTGCTTTTTGGGAGGTTAAACTGCGGTTGAAGCGGACATTTCGAAATGACAGCATCGAAGATTTATATATATTCTTAAACGGTAACGGTTATCCCGGACTGCGTTCCGGAAAAAGTGGCCTACTTGAAATGAAAGAAAGGGCGAGCACTCTTGTGTTTCAACCCCACTATCACTATACTATTCATAGTTGTAGGGCACTGTGTACTTACAGCCTCTACGATAAGCAAGTGAATGGGGCCGGTGCGTGGCGAACGGAACGGTTCATCAAGCCATTTCTCGCCTCAACCCCCTCAATAGGAAGAGGGGTACTTTACAAATAGGGGGTAATTGCTTCGCACCTGACTGTGATAGCCCTATCGATACCTTCTTTGAGCTTTGTGACTAGTGGCCGCTTTCCCGTCGCTAGAGCGTTTTCCCGGTGCGCGGAGCCCCAACGAGGAAGGTGTTAGTGGTTTATCATTGGGTAAATAATGCTAATCCCTCTTTTTGTGCTACTCCTACTCCTAGGGCGGGAAGAAGATAAGAAAACGCGAAGCGTTCTATTGGTTTGGTTTCCCAACTTGTTGCTTCTAAAGGCTGCCCTCTCTCGGCTGGATGTTGGTCCAGCCTACTACGAGGATCCCGTATCCAGCAACCCAATCTAAAGGGAAAAAAAAGGCCTTGTCTAGGTTGGAGCTATGAAGCTGACCCTCATATTATGAAAAGGCCTTTCCTTCACGGGCTTACTTAGTGCTTGTGCGGCTCGGTTTGAGCTCGACCCAAACAACGGCTAACGAGCCCCTGAGAAAGCCCCCTTGGTAGGTAAAGTCAAGCGCGTTAGCTCTTTGAAGTGAAGGCGCGCATCCTCTTGCTGGGAGAGGGGCTAATGCCACCCGCCCTAATGAATAAAGAAACAGGAGAGGGGTCTTGCTTACTTGTTAGAGTCAAGGGAAAGGGCTTTTGAAGCTGGTGCGCTAACGCGCACTTCCGTTTTCCCTTTACTAGTAGGGGGTCCCGTGGTTCCTATGCCGCCGCGTTTCCCGGTCCTTTTCTTTTAGTGCTTCGACCCGAAGCGATAGCTTCTAGCTAGTTCAGTGGATAAGATGGCTGCGCTCCAGCTCACTCAAGAATGGGACGGCAGTGGTCCGCCGGCAAGCTCGTTCTGATCTTGGACGCAGTACATTGGAATCCTGAAGCACCACCACGAACGCTACCGCGCGTTCGCCTGCGGTGCGGTAAGGCACCACCCTGTTGTGCCAGCAGCCAACTCCGGCGTGTCAGCTTAGTTATCCTCATCAAGCCACTGACTTACTTGATGTCTAGCTTGCCAACTGGTAGACGGTTCCTTTTCCCCCAGATCAATGAATAAGGGAGAAGTCAGTGGATTCTTCCGAAGAACCGGAAGCGAAGCGCTATGCCGGGGCGGGGGGACGGGAAAAGAAACGGCTCCGAAGAAAGAAATGGAGGTTCCCAATGCTTCTCCACGCCCAACGAGATGCGCCAACCTCGGGATGCTTTACTCCTAACCCCACAAGATTCCGAGACGGAGCTTAACCTGAGTCTCGGTTAAGAACGGCGAGATGATCTACGTTTAACACGGCGCACGATTCCATGGATAGTTTCATTCGACATCGTGATGGAGGACATAACTTACGATCATCGGCTTTTATCATGCCACTAGGGATTTTATTAGGACATTGCCAAATTATCCGCATACTTTGTCGCATCTCTTCAATACGGATACAGTAACGATCATAGCGATCTCCTCTGGTACCTACTGGTACGTCAGGATCCGATTGGTCATGAACATCGTAAGGTGCTGCTCTTCGCGAATCCCAGCATACCCCTGGTTGGGATGGGTAGGCCCACCACTTCACTTTCACTTAGGCCTGGGCCAAGTCAGTGGGGGGACCCTGTCGGGCTCCTCCCCCCCAAAAAAAACACAAACTGTACGTGATAGTTTCCCTTCATACGGCTCGAATCATTCTCATATGCCCTGGGAGGCATCCTTTCCTTGTTTGTTGGGTTGGTTCACGCGCGCGCAAACGAGCACTGGCCGCAACAGCAGGGAACTATGACCAATAGAGTCAGACACTTAGTTAGCTACATCCGCACGCAAAAGGAATGTGGTTCTGGTTGAGGCTTTCTTTCCTTTATTAGTAAAGGGGGCGCGGGACGTTCGCGGAGTCCGTGCCTTCCGTACCACCACAGGACTGGTCGTTCTTGGGCGGATCCCGCTCCTCTACATAAGGGATAGGGGGAAGGTGGCCGGGCCTATCATATCAAAATAAAAGGGTTGTAAAAAGAGAACCCGGCTACCTATTTCATTCGACGTTCCGCCCGATTCGACCGACTTTTTGATAACAAGAAGGCGGCGAGCTGATCTGCTTTGATCAAGGAAAAAGCCCAGTCAGCCACCAACTCGGTGCAGGTCACGTGACCTACAGCTCGGCCTTCGTTCGCTTTTTGAGACTTCCTCTACCCACATCTCTATGTGCCCGCAGCACTTCCATATGGAGAAAGATAGGCTTACCATGTTCCATCAATAGCACCTAACCTATGCCGATTTTGGCGGACTGTGCTCCACCCCGGTGAACTCATGCGGTTCCGACGTGCCCAGAGGCCAGAGGCGAATCCATTCACGGTCCGTAGGACCAACACCATTCGAAGGTGGGTGGCCCGCCCCGCCTAGAACAGTCATGTTTGACTGGGCTTACACACATTCGCTCACTTACGCTGTCCCCCCTCAGCTCACCCTAGCCCCCCCGGGCCTTTTGCTCTTCTAACGTAAGCTCCAAGGCTTCACACCAAGTCTTCGCTGACATAATATGCATGCTTAAGTAGGGTCAGGCAGAACCGTTGTTGCCTGATGGGGACTCCCCCCATATTGCTATCAATGTCTTCATGTCGCACGACCTCTTAACATTACACCACTGAATCCCCAATCCTTTGCTTGCTGTGCAGTGACAGTACCAATATCCACTAATCGTTGTTTCCAGATACGGTTGCCGGTTGACATCTCTTCTAATTCGTCGATACGAGAAGCAAATTGTTGTGTGAAGGAATCAATATCTCGACATAAGCCAAGAGGCAGATCTTGTGCCACTCCACCTGGTCGTATGAAACTGGCATGCATCCTGGCTCCCGAGACTCTTTCATAGAATTCCAACAATCTCTCCCGCTCCTCAAAAGCCCACAGGGACGGAGTTGATGCTCCCACATCCATAGCATGAGTAGTTAAAGCAAGTAAATGATTTGAAATTCGAGTTATTTCACGGAATAACACTCGTATATATTGAGCTCGTAATGGTACCTCGCAATTCAAAAGTCTCTCTACGGCTGAAGAATGAGCGTGTTCTTGGGCCATCGTAGAAACATAGATAGGGTCGACGACGGAACGAAGAACTAACCCTAGATACAGCTTTTTCGTACACGTTCACTTGCATCACATACACAAGTGCTCTCTGAACCGTGCAATAAGGTCACCCATAACACGGCTCTCCCACTTGAGTTACCTTAGCCCCAGGCAGGCCATGCTATTCAATGATATTGGAAAAATGGCAGCGTAACGTAACAACTAGTATTGAAAGCTGGTCGCCTTTTTTTTGAGGGAGGGAAAGCCTTTCAATAGGAGCCCTACTTCCTTCCCTCTTTGCGACCTCATCACTTCAAAGCGCAAACCAATTTCTTAGTCACCGGGCGGAGCGCACCTTAGGTACTTTGCTTATAGCTTTTTTAGGTTATGCAATAGACGGGAGGATTAGCTCTGGATCCCCCCTGCTTGCAGAAATGAATGGATCAGAAGGGGGGGCTGGGTTCTATTTCCGGGCCGGGCGGGAGGTGAAGGCCATAAGATTGCCCTCCCGGTAAGGAAGAGAGGAAAAGGGTGCTGTCATCTAATCTATCTCGACCAGTTTCCCGAGGCGTATTCAAATCCAGACCGGCTCAGAGAATCACTGGCGCTATTTAGCCCTTCGTTTCGCCATTCGAAGTACTACCTCTGCCTTCCCCTTTTGTAACATACCCAGGCGCCCTCCTTTCCAATCACTAAGAAAAAAAATACCAATCAAAGCCCTATCTAAGTCAAGCTTCGTCTGTTATTTTTCCGGCCCCTATTAATAGGGGAGTTTACTCAACCCATTCCCCAGTCTTCCGCACTGCTCAAGTAAGTGTGCGACTCCGTATGAGGACCTCCTTCCCTTCTGCCCACTCTCCGTTCACACGGTTCTCAAAGCAGAGGAGGAAGGGTGGGCAGCAGGTACCACGAGCCCTCTGTCCCACACATCTATCCAGAAGCAAGTGTAGTTCACCGGTTCCACCGAATGCTCCTATCTCTCGGCAAAGATCGTGTGAGTGTGCAGTTATGCTTCGGATGCTTCGCCATAGAATAGATCGACCCAGTTCCCGTTCTTTTCCGGTGCACTCGCTTTATATCTCCGACACACAAGGAAGGACGCGGTGGGAAGCAGCCCTAGCCTCTGTCCGGCCGATCATTCCGCTGGCATCTTGCATTCACGCCTCCGTTTGACTGCCGCTCGGGGATGGAGTTGTAGATACGTTAGTCTTAGCGGATCGTTGGCTCCACCTGTTATCTCCTTCTACGACATGCTGTTGTCGTCGCCATATTCCATATGTAACTTAGTCATCTCTGCCTCGCTGCGGGTCAGCACGCACCTCCGAAAGAAACGGAGGACTTCATTCAGTGACTCCGCGATCGCCCTCTAAACGATCAGAATAAGGTAAAGCTTGAAGATAAGTTTTGTACTCTATTAATTTCTCAGTCCCTCTAGTCGGGTGGGCGCCGGCCGGTCTTTCGACCAGATCCCCCTAAAAACCGTACGTGCGGGTCTCCCCGCATGCGGCTCACGCCATTCGAGGTGGCCCAGCCCAGCATTCATTCGCAAATCCTGTAGTGAAATTGAGACTGCTCGACCTCGGAAGCTAATTCGCGTGTAGGCAGCGCTGTCTGTCGTACCGTTGACTCTATCTATTCACTTTCATTCATTTTTATAGGCTTGCTCCCTCTTTTTCCAAGAATGAATGCACTTCCCCTTGACTTCAGAGGGCCTTCTCTAATAGGGGAAAAGCCTTCCATTTCCGTCAAATGACCCGGCCCCCCCTGGCTCTTCCACCGTCCTGGCTCCCTTTCCTACCTATGCTATGCTCCCCCGGCACAGGCCTACCACGCTTCGCGCCTGCGGCGTTTTCGCCGGACGGTCTTTGCCAGTAGTGCCATCCTCCCCGCTGGCTGTATGGGCGGGTTGTCCCTCGCTGCTGCGTTCTGTTAGGCTATGGATTACAGGAACAAATGTAGTTGAATGAGACAGCAGGCGGGTTACACGTTCCGCTGTGCCGAGATGTGAGGTGCAGGTGGTGATGATCACCCCGGGGTATGCGCTAGCGCCCTTGACAGGCACTCCAGGACCCGCCAACGCTCATGAAAACCCGGGTCGGTCCTCCATTCATCTGACCGGAGGTGTGGATAACGAGGCCACCTTCACAACCTTCTCCCTTCTGTCCTTATGTTGTAGTAAGGTAGGGCGGTTCGCTTGAGTTGCTCAACCGCCCCTTAGCCCGGTGCTCATGACGCGCTACGGGACCTCCACCGTGCCGGGGGACCAAGCAAGCAGGGCATAGCTAGCGGCATAGGAGCCGACTCGGCGTCAGCGGCTTCGTGCCGCACTGGAGTGATCCAATATGTGGTTCCGCACGTTCCACCACTTCTCCGTTCATTTCCAATACTGATCGTGAAACACCATGAGCAGCAGGATGTTGAGGTCCGAAATTCGAAGTGAAATTTTTGATTTGCCCGTTCCTAGTCGTCATGGGAAAAAAGGAATAAATAAGAAAGAGATTATTACCTAAGAGCTTGTCCAGTACCAGAAATGCATCTCCTTGCGTGCGAGAGACTTCTATGCCAGCCGTTATTCCCGGCTCTGTTATGAAAGAAAGCGGCAGACTCATCTTACAGGTGTTCCCTAATGAGGGATTTTAGGGTTCTCCTTTATCTCCTCCCCCCATTTCCGGGGGCCTCGTCCTCTTCAGGTAGGAGAGACTACACCTTTCAAAAGGAGAAACTTAGAAAACAAAGAGAATCAAAAAGGCCATCATTAATGCGAACAAGGCAATAGCCTCGGTTAGAGCAAAGCCCAGGATTGCATATCCGAATAACTGTTTTGCCAATGATGGATTTCTTGCCACGGAATGAATTAATGAACTGAATACGTTTCCAATACCTACAGCAGCTCCCGCTGAAGCAATTGTAGCAGCTCCGGCACCCATTGATTTTGCACCTTCTAACATCTCGAATTGAGAAAGTCTCGTCACGCTCTTTCATTCACGATTTTATGTTCTCGTCGCTTCTTCCCCTCGTTCCTTTTCTCTTGGACATCTAACTTTAGGAAGCAAAGGCAAGCAGACTAGGCGGCAGAGGTTGTCTTCGCGGAAGGGGAAGAGTAGGAGGCTTTGAGTCGGGCATCAAAACTCGGCGTAGATAGAAAGTCCGCTACCCATTCAAGCAGCTTGTAAGGCTACAGTACTGCTTCATATAAGATGTACCAAGGACAAGTCAGATAGTGCACATTACTAGTGGGATAACTTTAGACTTATGTCTAACTCTTCTGGATAGCACAGGAAAGAGAAAGAAGACTAAGCAGACGATTCGGTGGGGCCTCACTTCAGGGGGAACATAGGCAAGGAAAATCCTGTCTCACTAGATCTATTGCTGGGGGCTAAAGCACAGGTTTACCCGCTAGTGGGTTTTTCTCTTTCATTGGTTCTGGAACGGGTCTGACTGGAACATCGCTGTCACGAACAGCGTAAACTGAGTATGGGTAGTCTAACTACTCATGCTAGTAGTTTATCTACTAGATGCTCTATAACTAACTAGAAAATAAGATTATAAACTGGATTGACTCGGCCGATGAACCAACCTCACCAGGGACGCAAAAGGTAGACCCAGTGGACTGACTACTATAGCTGGTACTCCAAAAAGGGAAGGTAACATGCCGGCGAAAACGAGAAGAAGGATCAAAACATCGAAAGCCTTTCTGAGCCAGAGAATTGGACGTGTGATCCATAATAGAATAGCCTTTTAGCGTAGCGGCGAAACGTGCCTGCTCTACGATCAAAGAATTTTTTGAATTGATAAGTATTCATGAGTGCATATACGTGGGCCTCCGGTCCTCGGACCTCAGTGTCCCTTTTGTCTTCCTCGTAGGGCGGCTCCTCGCCGTAGCCTGCTATCTCCTCCAACTCGTCATAGAATGAGGCCATGTTCACACCGCTTCGCCCCTTTATTGATTGACTGGATTGGCTGGCTTAAGAATGGAAGGCTCTTCAAGGCAATGAAATTTTTTGTTCCAGTTGTGCGGTTGAAAATACATACGAAAAGGAAGAATAAGACAAAGATCAGAGAATAGCTAACTCGTGTTGACGAAAGAATGCTTCGGTGGCTGTAGCTGATACAAGGAAAGCAAGTAGGAATTATGACACCAAGAGCTCGTTCACCTTCAGACCAAGAACTCAAAGAGCGAGAGCGAGCCACGTAATCCACATACTAATCAATCTTACTGATACTGAATGATAGCAAAACAAATAGATCAATAGAAAGACGAATAGATAGAAAAATGATTAAAACACTAGAGCATA
Source organism: Phaseolus vulgaris (assembly GCF_000499845.2). Classification (NCBI taxonomy): domain Eukaryota; kingdom Viridiplantae; phylum Streptophyta; class Magnoliopsida; order Fabales; family Fabaceae; genus Phaseolus; species Phaseolus vulgaris. The sequence continues at coordinate 284,949 of NC_045135.1, forward strand.
ATCCAAAAAAAGAACAAAGAAATGCCTTTAGCATTGAAGCCGGAAAGCCATTAAGCAAGCCTCTAACTCCATACTCTATTTCCTGCCTTTGCCCTCTCAAGCAAGATAAATTGAACCAAATGCAATCAATCGTCAGACCGCCGGAAGTCACTCTTTCTCTTTCTCTTTTCCAGGCATACAATCAACACTTCTTTCATTCAAAGGTAGGTGTATAAGCCCTTATATTGATCGATTCGCCTAAACGAGTTTCACAAATTCGTTAAGGACACAACCCTAACTAATATGAAAGGCTATGGATATAGTCTACATCGGCTAGTCATAGGAAGAAGAAAAAGACCAGCGTTAGGCCTCTTCAGCTAATAGATGTGTCAAAGACCGTTGCCAGGTTCAAGCTACTGAGGGTTCACTTGAACCTGGCAATTAGACCCAAGTGAGAAATGGAGAAAAGAAAGCAATAAGATCAAAGAGGGGAAAGACCTGAACACCCTCGGCGTTCTGCGCACAAAGGGGGAGCACACTTCTAGCGACAGAAGTGAGAGAGCGGGATTGAGAGGACCCCGTGGGGCTCGAGGAAAGAGCTGAGACTCTGCAAAAATAAAAAAATGGAAATGAGATCAAAGGTAACGATATACCTATAATGTAAAGGGTAATGAATGGCAGAAGAGTAGTCCAGAGAAACCCAGCGCCTCCATTCGGAAGGTTTGGCTTGAGAAGAACATACTGTAACTCCCACTTTTTCAGCCCCTGGCATCTCCAAGCTTTGGGACGAAGCTGTGGTGGACTAAGACTCTTTTCGTTGGGTTGCCTTTCCGGTAAGAGAGTAAGCGTATGAAGAAGAGTTCATAGGCGGATCGAACTCCAAGCAAAGTTGAAAGCGGTAAGGCATTCAATTCATTAGGCTGTGGTCAATCTTCAGATATGGAATAGGTACCAAACCGGAGTCAGAGTAAGCTGCGGCATTTCATTCAGTCAGCTTGGCTTTTTATCTAGTTTGCCTTTTCCTTGGCGCCCTTCTTTAGTAAATCTCGCATTGGTCCATTCCGGTCTTCAGTCAGTCAAGTCAGTGTGCACCAAGCAAGTAAGCAAGCCAGTGAATTGATCCGAGGGTGAATAGACTAAGGTAGTGAAGTCATCCTAGCTCAATGCTTTCCTATCTGGTCCTGGAGCCTTCAATTAAAAAAAGACCTTACGGAACGGAAAAATGGAATCCTCTGAGATAGGTTGAGAAAGCGCGTTCATATCCTGTTGAGAAGTCATCTTGCCACTAAGATAAGGATCTAAATCAAATAATATGAGGAATGATGGTAAGTAGTAAAGAGGTTCTGGTAATCTCGCACGATGTGGCCGCCAAGGATATTGGTGTGATTCCATATCCAATTTCCAGTCCTAAAGGGCTCAAATCCTATGACGCCTTCCGCGTTTAAGGGTGGATAACTGAACTGAATAGTCTTGGACTCCCCTTTTTTTAAAATCCAACTGATACGGGATTTAAGAAAAGTCCTCTTCCCCCAGAGTTCAATGTGTTAGGCGGAATCGCATATGAGGCAAGGTTTTTCTCCCTTAACTTCTTTTTTTCCCACCAATCAGCCGGGACATAGTAAAGGAGGGGAACTGCAAGTAAAGTAAGCACATATGTAATTCTCTTCCTCTTATCTAGCTAACCCTATTTTTTTTGTTTTGAAAGGCTTTCATTCAGGTTGTGTTGTCCTCCCTCCGGTCGCCTTGATGAATAGCATTTCTTAAAGTAATTTTGGGTTATACCCGGTATTCCCCCCTAACTCGATCTAAACCTGAAGTCTAGTAAGGACAGATTCACTCTGAAACTGTTATCTACGTGAAAACAGACTATCTTCGTCTTATGCGATCTACGAATATCATCATAGGTAAGTCAGAAGATTGTGTAACGATTAAATAGAATTATCTCCCGGAAGTATGCTTTGCTGAATATCTGGTCGGTCTTCTTTCTTTCCTGATCTCAACCCGCTCATTGGTACTGAGGCTACTGTTCTCACCCTTTTATTTACGGAATGCTTTCTGAAGAACTGATCAGAGGTACGGCAGAGGAAGGGCTATTCTTACCAGATTGATGCGGATTGGATTCTCCGGTTTTTGCAAGAATACGGTGTTTGGAAAAAGACGGTCTTTGACAGGAATAGCCTTCACTGCTTTTCCTCTTTCTTTGCTGCATCTGAGATTACCGCCCCGTGGGTCCTATTCAAAGCATCGAGCTCGGTAGCGAGCCTCTTGTCCTTATCCCTGTCTACTTCAAATGGCTTAGAGAAAGGTCCCTTTTTATTTCTTTTCGCATCTCGGATGCTTGGGAGTCTCCTTCTCGGCTTCAGAAGGACCGAAGGTTGGACTACGTTCAGGGATTGGGATTACTCTTTGTTCTCAGCCGCTAAAGGAAGGAAGAAGGATCTCTATCTCTGATCCAGTGGATGCTTGAAAGTGAGGTAAGCCGTGCTTTTCGGTAAGGGCTAATTCGAAGATCTTAGTGAATAGGGCACAGGACAGGGATCTCCTTGATCGAACTTTTAGCCACCCTGGACTTT
>NC_045135.1:292500-300000 GCF_000499845.2 Phaseolus vulgaris
AGAATGATTCCCTCCGGACAGAAAGAGAGTCCCTTCATGTAGGAGTAGTGAGTGATATGTGGTTGGTTGTTGACCAACAGAAAAAAGACATGGGAAAAGGAAAGCACTCACTTAGTTACTTACGAATCAGAAAGATTGAGGCTGACTACGGCCTCAGATGATTAGGCGGGGACAGGATTCGAACCTGCAATCTTCAGGTCATGAGCCTGATGAGTTGACCAATTCCTCTACCCCGCTTCTTCCCTCTTGAAACTGAAAACATATAGATTAGCAAATGAGACTGCCCACACTGAACACCAACCCAATCTCGAATTAAGAAAAGTTGAACCAACTAGATGAAAAAAGCCGGAAGTAGTGCTTTCTGCGGTACGATCCGAAACTAGGCAAATTTATTCTTTTATGCAATTTGCGGGACAGATCGATCCTAAAATGCAGCAGTGATCTTATATACGCTATATGTGGCTGCTTCAAGTAACCGCATTTATAAAGCATAAGTGATAGCTTAAAGGCTTGTTGTGAGAAGAGCTTTTTTCTTTATTTTTTTTCTTATCTTAAGTCATGATAAGAATGAAAGGTAGATTCAAAGTGCCAAATCTCTAATCTCTGGTCTTAGTTACTGATCAACTGTAACCTGCATTCCTTAGCTCTAAAGCCAGTGAATGTGTAGCGGGAGCTACGGGTGTAGCGCCCGAGTGAGCGAGTCTTACTGTCTGTCTTGGGCTAATCGCTTGGACTCTTTCCCTCCCTCCCGATTGCTTCTTCTGCCGTCAACTCAGGTAGCTCAAGCAGAAGCAAGAAAGAAGAAAGCAAGGCGCACTCAATCAAAGCTGCCTTTAACAAAAACAACCTGAAAGCGGGAACTCCCATCATCAAGGGATTTGGCTCATTCAATGCCAGCAAGAAAGGCATATTCAAAAGAGACAACCGGTAGCTAGCAGTTTAAGTTTAATCCGCTTACAATGTCTCCTCTGTAAGGTCTCTCTAGACCCTCAGTCAAACCATCGTCCTCTGTAAAGTCCAATGTTTCATATATCTTCATCCTCACTTGCACCTCCTTGTCAGGCCTAGCTAGGCAAACCGGTGCACCTTCTAAGTAAGGGCGAGGGTGTACGTATCCCAGGTGGAATCAATCCCATTTGGTTGGATCAAAACTAGGGGGAATTGATCTAGGCTAATCAGTGGCAAATAGAAAGTTAGGTTCCACCCTTCATCCTAGTGATGATACTCAAGTTCTTGTGATGTCCCTATTCTCAATCCTTATACAATCTTTCACTGAATTACATAAGGTCGCTAAGGTAAGACCTTTCTTTTCCCTTTCTTTCTCGCATTGATTCTCGTCCATGGTGGATCCCTTTCTATGCGAGTCGGGCTTCTTCTCATCAATAAGTAGTGGAAGGGAATCAAAATCACCGCTCTTTTATTTATATTGACTTGGCCGGTTCCACGACAAGGACCTTTCCTTTTGGGCTTATACACACCATTAGCCCTGTTCTGCCTACCGACCAAGACTTCTCTTTCTAGCCCCTCTACGCTTATCAACGCCTGCATTCCTTCCTTTGATTGCTTCTTGTACTCCCTCTATCATATTCCTATTGTCTTTGCATCTCAGTCCCGGATCGACTAGTTGTCTTCTTTGCTATAGTTTGAATCCGTGATCGACCTGTACCTAGAAATAGTCTTTGCTGGCTTGAGTCCGCGTGATTTATCTAGATTCTTATAATAGTAGCGCCGAATCCCTACTTCTTCTTGCTAGAAAATGGGAAAAAAAGACTACTTCTTGGACTGTGGCCGACACCAGATAAGACGACTAATTAGAGATTTGCTAAGCGAACGAGCCTGAAAGCGCTTCCCCTAGCTTGATCTAAGTCTTTGACAATTGCCTTACTTATATGCTCCTCGTCCCTTGCTTTCTTATTCTTACACCGATTACTGCCGATGAAGCTTTGGACATCGATTCTATTCTCTATAACGAAAACGAAGATTCAAAGTTTCCGGACTTATACTGCGCCATCTCTGAGCCCCTCTCTTTCCAGTAAGAAAGGAGACTAGGGCTTTCATTTATACTGGACTGGATCCGACGGAGCCTGCTGATGTACAAGAAGATTAAGATCTTATCATAGAAAAGATTCTCTTCAAGCGAACCGGCCTATCCTCTGCTCTGTATAGGGCTTAGGCGGTAGTTGGAACAAAGACACATTTGATTGTGAATTCCAATGTGGCTGGCAGGCATATATCTACACAGACCAATCAATAGACAAGGGAATCAGTTCGATTTGTAGATTCCTAATCTTTCAGTCTCTTGCCAGTCGCAGCCCTTCTCTCAAAGATTTCATTTCTGCGAGGTTCTTTTTTCTATTCCAATGCTTTCATCTGCTTCTTTTATTCTCCTCCGTACCTTCAGATGTCTTGAGTGGATTAGAACCCCCTCTTTCTTTGGGCGAATCATGTGCAGGCTGCATGAACAGTTGCATTTTTATTTCACGGACTTTCTGGAAATGAGCAGGGGCATGTTGGGCTGGATTAGTTTGAGGACCTCTGTAGTAACCTTAAAAAAGAGGCAATGCTTAATCTCGACCCTTTATAAATAATCCATATGGCCTCCCAAAGGCTCCTCCGCGTGTAACTCGGACAAAACCCCAACTTAGCATTTATATTATAAAAGAACCTATGGGGAAATACCGAGCTTTGAAACTATTTGATACCAAAGACTCAGGATTATGAACTAATCTCCGGTCCTGCTTTGCCAGGAGAGCCTGATTGAAATGAAACAAGAGAACTTCCTGAAGCCGAGACCTCCAAACTTGCTAATCAATGACTCTATCTGCTCACATATTGTTTGAGGAATCTTAAAACAACTCATAATGTAGGGATAGCCTGTACCACAGCTTTGATCAGAACCTCCTTGCCTGCCTTTGACAGAGGCTACGCTCCTTCCACCCTTAAAGCTTCTTCCATACCCGATCTTGAACAATACAAAATACCTGCTTATTTGATCTCCCTATAAACTAAAAAAGTGGGAAGTCCCCGGTACTTGTCATCTTGCTCCACTGCCTTAACACCCATTCTATTCTGAATTTAGATTTGAATCGGCCTATGTTAAGTAAGGGAGGAAGTCACTATTTTAAGTGGTGTATGGTAAGAGGACTCACAGGGGGGAGCGCAGCGATCAAAGCTTTGGTTTAGGGCCCACTTGGTTTAAACGAAAAAAGAGATCTTTCTAGCGATTCAGTTTTTAGAGGGTTCCAAACCTAGCCTTCCAATATGAGAGCGAGACAAGCAAGCGTCACTTCCGTCATTGGATGTGGATGGGTTCATTGTACGTTCCTTCTTTTATCTTCTCTCTGCTCCCCTTCAAAAAAAGGAAGAAAGACTTGTTTGTTGTAAATCGCCGGTTGGGTTTACCAACCAAGAAAGACATGGGAAAAAGACCAAAGCTATCAGAAAGACTCAGATGGATAGAAAAAAGGTGGCATGATCTCAATCGAGAGTCATTTCCCTGAGTGACTCTAGAATGGAATCAACCAGATCTTCACTTATTTATGTTTTTTTCATTTAAGTAATAAAGCCTTCTTGCTACTAACCCGCACCTACTCATAAGCATCTTACCCGTGGGAACTGAACCCTCTAAAAGACCCATTCATTCAGACCTCCCACTCACTGGACTGAATGGACTTCCCGCTCGCACTGTTCTTGAAGGAGGGGGAAAGCTGGATGCTGCGGCGCTGGTTGCTTGGACCTGCATTTTGACAAGCGGGCTGATTCCCGCTTGCTTCGGAGCTTTCTCCGGAGTTGCTCCCTCGGATCAATGTCCAGCCTGAGTTGTCCCCAACTGTACTCTCACCGTCAGGTGAAACATTGTGATTAGCCGAAGAAAGATTCCCAGCTCAAAGTACCGCTGGAATGGTCAAGATCCATACATAAAGCGATGTTTTTGGTCGAAATGGAGCCAACAACCATGTGAATAGCAGTCATAACTAAGACGATTGTACTACTTGAAAGGGCCATCACAGGCGTTATGTGAGAAAGTCTCGGTAAAAGAGGAGGAGGTTGCTAAAAAAAATCACTATGTCAGTCTATTTTTCCTGGAACCATATCAGGAAACTTCTGAATTAACAAAGGAATTTTGAAACGTAGGATACATCATGTCATTGTTAAGATTGGTGGCATTGTCAGTGATGATGTCATTAGGACGCTGGCTATGATGTTGTTTTGAATGAATCTCTACCTTCTTGATCTTTATTTGCATAAGACGCGACTTCAACCAACCCATTTGGTGAAGTAGTAGATTGCCACTAGGATGAAGCATTGGAAGCTTTTGGAGTCATATTTCCGATGACATCGATATTCCACACATTGAGAACGGCCAAGGCGTTGTCATGTTATTCAGAGGAATCAAAACCTTTTTCCTTATCTGCGTAGATCTGACACTGCTGGCAGGATCGAACATACTTGATACAGTCATGTTCCATAGTAGACCATTCTTTATGGAGAAGAGTCTTTCTTTCATTTGGCCTTTCAGTTGTTCGAGATCTGATTCTATCTGATGGACCGGGGTTAATCCTATCCTTACTTTTTTTTCTGTAATATGCCTCCTACAGGTGCGGTTACCTTCCTTTTCGCGACTGTCGACCTTTGTCTCCATTTATCATGTTCACACTTGGGAATTCAAATGCATGTGGCTAGGCAGCTTTCCACCGTCCGCTATTGGGGCTTCCACCTTTCTTGACTCTTCTTTTGCTTCGCCTAGTAGGAGAAGATGTTATTGATTCTATTTGAAAACAGTATAATGCCACATCTTACTAACTTCTTCTTCCTTTTCTTCTTCATGTGCAAAAGCCCTTCCACTATATGCAAGCACTTTTATTGCTGTAGAAAGTCTAAAGTATCGCAAGTAAGGCAGCAAGAAGAAGAGGAGGCTCGGCCATTAACAGTTGCGTTAGAATTGCCTCTCCATCCGCCGCTGAAGAAAGAATCTCACCCTTCCGCTGTCCCTACTATTCGACATTTCCCGGAGGAGTCAATCAGTGAGGGAGGGAAGATTCAAGACTGAACAGCCTTCCAACTCCATTCTCTATCCTCCAAATCAATCGCTAATGTATAACCTTTGAAAAGCTTTCATTGGAACTTCCCCTTTCCCGATCAATAGGCTGTTAGGGCTTTAGCCCAAGAACCCGATGCCCATTCAATAGAAGAAGTTGTTCTACCTTCGGAACCTGGTTATGAGATTCGTTGTTCGATCTTGAAGCAAGCATTTATCGTCCAGCCGGAGGAATAGTCGTTATTTCACCATTTGAATAACCTTGAAAAAAGCCTTCCTCAGCAGAGAACAGAGAGGTACTACCTACTTTCTTCCATTTTCCTTTTCTGACTGCTGTCTTAAACCTTTCTACTTTAACACAGGCACCTAATACATCAGGGACAGAAGTTTGACCGAATCTTGCAGCACCCCAACCACCTTTGTTTGGAGGAAAGCCAGATGGGACCAATTGAGGAAGCAGATCCAATTCCAACAACTGAACAAATTGGTGTTCAAGTTCCAAGGGCTGAGCACCAAGAAGAAATAGAGCATCAACCCGAGGAAATGAATCCTAACCGGGATGGGATAGAAGGACCTCTGATTGCAGAGCCGGAAGCCAACCATGGGGAATCCGTGACACCGAGCAATGATGCTCAAATCGCTCCGCTGCAACGACTCTCATTTCAGATGAGCATTCTTCTCAAGTAGGCGAAGGTGTCCGATCTACTAGCTCTACTCCAACCAATCCGGAGACTACAAGACCTTCACCTCAATCTCCACCGGTTCCCACTGAAAGCAAAGCATTACCTAAGGTAGATCATTTATCTCTAAAAACTCCTTCCAGTTTGCCATAAACCTTCTTGGCTAACTGTTGACATCATCTTCAATCTCAGACTATTGGGATTGGAGCAAGAGTGGAATGGAAGAAAGCTGTCCTTATCTTCTCCTCCAACCGGTACCTCCTCCCGACATGAAGGAATGCCCGATAATCGGGGGCTGGTATGTCCTTTCAGTTCTGGTCTGGGGAACGCCGATCAAAGAAAGCACTCCTATACTGCCTGGTGTTGATTCGGCAATTTGCGTTGGGGAGCTTTGTCATCTCAAAGAATAAGCGGATCTTCCCTTGCATGCGGATCTGAAAGTCGTGGATCTCCTGATGGCCGGTAGCTGCTTTCTGCTCTCCTTATTAGTGCCAACCAACTCCGCTAGGTATAGGTAGGGAGTCTTCTACAAGTCGCATTACTGGTCGATGACCTTCTTTTGGAAGCAGTCGAGATGCCTGCCTTTCCTGGGGGAACCCTTCCTTGCATTCTATTATTGTATTCGCTTCAATCGCTCCTGAATCGGCGGATCAAAGATCGGAATACCAGCCTTTCACTGCTAGAGGTGGATTGGTTAAGAGGCCAAATGCTATTTGCTTGCTTCTCCTGTTCGCTCTAGTTCACCTGGTTTACAACGGTCTGTTTGCTAGGTTTTTTTTAGACAAGGGCTAAGGGCGAGTCATCCCTCTTAGCAGCTCTTTCCTAATCAATCAGCTTTTGTGCTCTCCCAAAACAGCGGAAATACTTTTAAGTAAGAATTCCACCAACTACTGATCTCATGAAAGGGAATACTTTGATTGAAACAAGACTTTCTTTCTCTTGCACCACGCCGGAACGTATGGACACTGCCGAAAGTGAAGTAAGAAGGAATCGGGGTGGCTAGCTTTCCTGCTTATGTGCTTGTTATTAAGAAGATAGAAAAGAGATAGCTATCTCCCGTAGGCTACTCTTTAGAGCGTTTCACTCGTTTAAGGAAGACTAAGACAACAGGGTTTACGAACAGGGGTTATTCCCATATATCTATTATATGGATGGATGTTACTTTTGTGCTTCATTTAGTTTTGCGTATCAGTCAAGTTTCAGGTCTGTGCCTGAGGCCTGGACCAGAAAGCTTTAATGGCGGGGGCAGAAACGGAAGCAGGTACGAATAGAAGAAGGCCCAGAATAGCCAAGCCAAAGGGGTCCAATCAGTTGCGTAATGTCCGGTATCGGGAGTCTTTTAGTAATCCACAGATTAGGAACCGAGTGGGGAAGTGAGCTCTACTCTAAACTCTAAAGGCTGCTCTGCCACCTAGGGGATAGGAAACCTATTCCTTTTAGTCCGATTCGCCTGCCTCGAAGACTGGCATTAGGCCCCTACTGATGAATGATAGGATTGATTCAAAGCAAAGGAAATGGTCCCCTCTCCGCTACGGGGGATGCTATAAGAAGATAAGCCCCTGGGGGCTAGTACTTACTATTACACAGGCTAGTAGCAAGACAACCCTCAATTACATCGACCCTTGCAACAACCAAAAAGCAGTAAGCCTTCCTTCCTACAAGGGTAGGGTTTGGATTGGAATGCTTACGGAATGGAAAAAGGGCTAGGACGAAAGGGCCAGCATGAGACATAGGGACTACGGTATATACGTAATAGCCGGACTAAGAGATTATAAAAACTAG
>NC_045135.1:305000-352500 GCF_000499845.2 Phaseolus vulgaris
AAATATATAAAATCATAATGTTATTAAATCAAAAAGAAAGAAGAGATAGGCTTCTTTCTTCTAAACTTTTTGCGAAAAAACAAAAAAGATGGCCGAAGAACCCCCCACCAGTATTAGAGGCGAGGCCACTTCGCCCGGAAACCATATGACGTTAAAAATTCCCGGAACGAGATTGGAAACGCAGATAAAAAAAGGTGTGCAAAGCATCTGATTTAATGTAGGCATCGCTCTTTCCTTTGTCCTTCCTCCCTATTTTGGCCCTATCACTGGTGATTACTCCCGATCCGAAGCACCCCTTTTCCATTCATAGAGATTTGGGTTTTTCTGCACCATATTTGGATCTGCCTCTTCTTCGATCCGGAATTCCCAACAAATCCTTGACTCCTCGAATACAATGGGATTTCACACCTGGCAAATCTTTCACTCTACCTCCTCTTATTAACACCATAGAATGTTCCTGCGAATTATGACCTTCGCCCGGAATGTGAGCAAATATATCATGTCGATTGCTCAATCGTACTTTGGCTATCTTACGTGGAGCTGAATTTGGTTTTTTCGGTGTTCTCGTTGAAACACGCGGGCGTACTCCTTGCTTCTGGGGACATTGATCCGAAGCTCGAGTACGGTCCGTGCGCCGTTTTTCTTCTCTACCATGACGAATCAATTGATTTAATGTAGGCATCGCTCTTTCCTTTGTCCTTCCTCCCTATTTTGGCCCTATCACTGGTGATTACTCCCGATCCGAAGCACCCCTTTTCCATTCATAGAGAGATCCAATCGTCAAAATCAATAAAAAGGCCATCATAGACCAAGATCCAAACGGATCAATCTTGTTGGGAGGTACTGCCCAAGGAAAGGAAAAGGTTACTTCCGGATCAGGAATAATAAATAAAATGGAAACAAGATAAAATCGTATATCGAAACGACTTCTGGCATCACCGAAAGGATCGAAACCACATTCGTAGGCCGACAATTTTTCTGGATAGGTCGAACTATTGGAAGCAAAGGGAAAAGGAAGACCGAGTAAGATCAAAGAAACTAGCAGACTGATCACTAAATAGATACAAATAGGTGCAAATTCTGACATAACCACAAACCACTTGGTTCTTTCGCTCCTTGCTGGCGGAGCGGCATACCTGAAAAAAAAGGAAAAAGCCCTTGATCGGTATCGGATTCGAACCGATGTTGCCTATTTCTTAAGGGCGAACTGATCGACTTGCATGTGTTAAGCATCTTTATCAAAGTAGCATGATTGGACCTTCCTCTTTCTCTTACTTAGATAGAGGAGAGAGCACGTAAGACTTTCTTTTCTACGATCTTTCTTCTCTTATTTTTTTATTCTTCCTTGGCCGTGTGGAACATGGATTAGCATTATGTCATTCCTACTAGTGATCACCCATCCAGGATTTGAAGAAGAAGCGCCATATGAGGACTTCGAGATCAAATATAAGATGTTTCTTTCCATTCCTCGTGAGCCACTTATTTCTCCGAAACAAGAGAGAAAAGTGATTTTCCTCCTTTTTCCCAATAAGTCGACGGCGTTACACCATTTGGATACTTCGAATAAACTAGAGTACATATAGGATACACCGGTGCTCAAACCTTTTCTAAAGATATCTTCCAAACTCTTGGGGTCGTTGCTCCGGATTTTGTTCCCCCGGTTTGAAACCAGTTGGTTGCGTAGTTTTAGAATTCTGCTGATCCCAAGTACTCCATCTCCATCATTGCATATGGGAATATAAAAAGTAAAGAGGAAAAGGCATGACCAGAAGAATTGTGTGAAATAAGTGAATTTATCCAGTTGAGGCATGATTGATTGAGAAAGAATGATTCCCTCCGGACAGAAAGAGAGTCCCTTCATGTAGGAGTAGTGAGTGATATGTGGTTGGTTGTTGACCAACAGAAAAAAGACATGGGACTAGCGGGCATTGAACCCAACGGAGTGACTTTCATTCCGAGAAAACTTCGTTCGAATTGCATGTGTTGTGTTAAGCATATTCTAAAATATATATAAAGCTTGGACAGTTGGGCAAGCCGAACCCTGTACAGTAGAAGTTTCAGCTATTATTGATCCAGTTGCCACCTCTTCACCATGTTTGGATGACACCGGTTCTTTCTAAGCAGATAAGGGCATTGATGGATCGTCTCACTTGCCTGCGAACATAGCGAAAAACTATTCCAATTGAGCTGACGGTAAATCTACGTGAAATCAAGCTTGAGCCCTACCTAAATTCCCTTGCGCTTAGGTCTGGGATCGAGCCCTTCTATGGCAAATTAGGTATTAAGTAATAGATGCGCCTTTCGACTGGCATTCAGTCCTCCAACACCAACTGCTGAAATAGCAGCGCTTATACCCCCAACTGATTCAATGTCACTTGGGATCGGATCCTTCCTAAATTCATTTCCCCTCCGAAATCGATGATTCTTGGCTACTTGATTAGGCATTTCCATCTCTCAAACTAGAAAGAAAGCGCTTTAGCTTAGGGCTTATCTTAAAAGCTCCTTACTTCTTTTTATACCGCAAGTGACGAACTATAGCCATTCGTGGTCACCGCTGTCCTACTTTACTTTTTTATGAAACCTCACCCGGAAAGCGAACCCAAGGCAAATCTCGCCCCATCAAGCATTTTCACTCGAGCGGAAACAGCTGACCAAGAGACAAGAGCTACCTCACCAGACTCCATAGCTCCTAAGGCTTCTTTAGAGTCTTACTAATGGCATACTTTTTCAGTCGAATGCTCCTGGGCAGAAGATTACATAGACTATGCCTTTTCTTCAAAAGAGCCATCACAGCTTATGAAAGAGCAGCTTGGAAATGGCTAATTAGTTTAAGGTACTGACCAACTGAGACGGAGAGAGCCCTTTTTCAGTGTTGTCGGAATAGGACCTTTTGGTGGTTTAAAGGGCATTACATTAGGACTTTAGTAAAGAGAGTACGACTTTGGTTCCAGAGATAGCGATTCGGCTTAGTTCAAATAGAACTCAAGAGAACGGGAAAAACTTATCCCAATCCTCGCTCTGGACTAAGGTGCGTAGCATTCTCTTTCTCTCTTTTCTGGCTTAGCCTACCCAGGGAAAAGGCTCCTTCTTATTGATAGCACCGGTGAGAAAGACCCCTAATGGGCAAACTTAACGAATATCCATCCCAGGAATTAGGAATGAAATAACTTCTGCTATCTACTCACTCTTGCCACTGAGAGGGGATGAGTGAATACCTGGAAGATCAAGTTATCTTATTCCCGGGATCAGGGCATCAACTGCTTCATTGAATTTAGAAGTTCATACCCGATAGCAGTAGCCAATGTCGGAAGAGGAGCCATTGGTGCTTTAGTTCCGCAGCTCTTGCCTGAGACGGAAAGTTGGCAAAGGCTTCAGACGCGGTCTCCGGTCTCCCTTTTTGGGCACGCGCCAATCGGTCTTAAAGCCTCGATGTCCGCTAAAGAAGATAGAGATCGAGAGATGTGGCACTCTTCATAATGATTTAGAAAGACAAGCAATAGCTGTTTTAAAAGGCAAAGGTTGACTTTCATTAGCAGGCGGTCAATTTATTTTTCCAAGTAAAGGCGATGCAATACTCGGGCGATAAGGAAGAAGCAGTCCCAGGCCTTAGGTCCAGACCAGATCTGAGAACTTTCGAGATGTGAATCATAGCCTAGTCTAGTTTCGTACCCAACAGCTAAAAGTGATGTCATATTATACTTTATAGAGAATCACCCATCAGCCTTCGGATCTGAGTTTGAATTGGCTAGGGGGCATGAGCGGTAGTCAGCTGTCCTCTTTCCGATGAAGGGATCTTGCTCGCTTTTCTCTAAAGGGCTAGTCCTGGTTCTGTTAAGGGCCTAGTTCTGGACTTGCTCGACCAAGTCTTAAAGGTTGGAAGTAGATTGTTAATGCTGGAGTTGGCGCTCAATGGAGCTCTTTCTCGCCCTCTCTATAAGAGAGATGGGATCACCTAAGTCTCGTTATGGATTGATGGCTAAAGGAGCGTCTACCCGGATTTATATGCTCCTTTTGTATAAGAAGTAAGAATAGAAGAATTGAAGGGCTCGTTCTTCCTGGCTTCCAGGCTCCTGCCTTTCCACGAGCAAGTTGACTTAGTCTAGTCGACCAGCAGTAGAGGAAGGGTATGGGTAAGGCAAGTGAATCAGAAGCAGTAGCAATAGGACCAAGGGCGCGCTTTAACTCAAGGGTACACTTTTATCCTTCCAGGATTTGCAGGAGTTTCCTTTCGAAGGCCTTTTAAGAACCTACCCTTGATCCACTGGATATGAATGCTAATCATTGATCCGAAAGTGCCACAGTCCCCTCTCTGCTGCCTATTACCTATTCTCTTCCTTGCGTGGTATATCTTTCCCAGGGGAATCAAGGCAAAAAATGGCTTTGGACAATTCATCCTTTATCCCACATTCCATTCGCAGCTGCTATTCCGACATCTGATTATAGCACCAGCTCTTCGTCTTCATAGAATAGAATAAGGCATTAGACATGGGCAAGAGCCCTTCTAGCAGCAATCCTTGATTGAAGTGAAGGAAGAAAGCCAAAAGCTCTAGTCCCATCTCTTTCTGTTATGGAATTGGATAGTTTACTCATATGAAAAGGGGATTCGATAACAGCCTAAGACAACAGGGTTTACGTACAGGCGCAGCCCGTATGGATGTAACTTCCATTCCGCTAGTCTGCCCCGTAGTTCAAGCGTGAAAAAATAAGTGCCACTAACCTCACTTCTTTCGATTTCGAGCATCAGCACCGGATTCAATAGCAATAGCAAGGGATTCTAGCAGCCTTTTTTTTGTCCTACCAGCAGCCTATTCTTTCACTTTAAAAGGCAAAGCTCGCATATTAGGAGTGGAATTCCCTAGTGATAAACTTTCCTAGAGAAGAAAGAGTGCTGATGATAGACATTGCATAAGTACATACCATCCGGAATCACGAAAGCATAGTGAGAGCAAACTCCATTTAAGGAAGCAAGACCTATTATGCAACTCTAAAGGTAGCTCCTGCCTCTCGGGCGAGGGACTTATTTCCTTGCTTTGCTTGCATCCCTTGTTGGAACTAAAGGCAATGAATATTGGATTCGGAAGGTCTTCCACGTCTCTTCTCTATGTCATCCGGTGATCCATATGCATAGTACAAGCGCTTATCTGTGGCAATCAACGAGTGAAGCCGATTAAAGACCATGGGATAAAGAAAGGCTCTAAGTCCTTTTATCTCGCTAGATGGGGCATTAACGGTCTAAGCACTTTCCCTCTTCTAAGGTGGAGGCTTGCCCCTCTTCTCTAAGCCCGGAAATGGCGTATCGTATGCCTTTCTCTTAGACTAATAGCTCTTATTCCGACAAAGGCAAAGCCCTCTTATTTCAGTCCCCTCTTTAAGGCAGATCTTTGGACAAAGACTTCAAGAAGATTGGGAGCCGTTGGCATTCCCCTATTTGAGACATTAGGCCTTTTAGTGCAACCTCTTCTAGCAGCATATATTTATATTCCCTAAGAGCAAGAGGGGATTCGAAAAGAGTCAAAAAGGGGCGTAGCGGTAAGACAGAAGAGCCTATTATATTACTAATTCCTACTCCTAGTTACTAGTAGGTCGCTCACTCTCTTTAGAGTAAATGGTTGACTCTAACACTCGAAATAAAAGAAGAGGAGAGATTCAAACAACCAGTAACCATCGAAGC
Organism: Phaseolus vulgaris; assembly: GCF_000499845.2. NCBI lineage: Eukaryota > Viridiplantae > Streptophyta > Magnoliopsida > Fabales > Fabaceae > Phaseolus > Phaseolus vulgaris. The sequence goes on from NC_045135.1 coordinate 310,672, forward strand.
GAGACCAGAGTCTCCAGGTCACAGTCCACGGTCGAGATACAGAAACAGAGCAACCCACTATCGAACCTATAGACAGGACAGTTGAAGCGAAAGGGGACTTTTTATAAGACTACGGGACTTGGTCAAAGACTAGGAGAGCGAGTCAAGACACTATCTTCTTCCTCGAAAGCAAGCCGATCATAGACGGAGGTTTAAGCTTGAAGTGAAGTGTCCGCCCTAAGGTGAATCAGATGTTCGAACGAGACTGTTCAGGAACATGGATTGTGGGTATAACTGCACAATAGCTTTCTCTACGAGCCTACAAGCTTAGCTTTGGTTTAGCTTCCAACTAAGGCTAAGGGCCTATGATAGGGTTCTCTGTTATGAGAACAAAGAGTTTGACAGTTATGATATTTAAATGGAACGAATATTCATTTAGTGAATCTAACTTCCATCGACTAAGATTCTAGCACTCAGCTGTGCCATTTCCTTATTCCGTATTTGAGTATTGCCCTCATCAAGACGGCTAGAAACTTACTAAAAGGAATGGCTTCCTTTCAGGTTGTGTTGTTAAAGACCAGACTGTTCTAACAGGGCAGGGGAGACGGATAACTAATCTCATACAGTAGAGTTATGATCGGGCAATAGCGTAGATACAGTAGAGCTCGCGCTTATTTGATTCGATAGTCGGAACTCTTGGCCTCTGGATTTTATCTTAGAACAGCCTTCACTCATTACGGTACGGGCTCATTCCATTCTGGAATAGCTGGTAAGTAGAAAGGTTTTACAATTACCGTACTCTTATAGAACTACTACCTTACCAGTATTGTCCACAATAACCACACGCCGGTTATAAATGATATGGCAATCATCGCCAGGACCAATAGAATGGATCGTTCCAACCAGTTGGAGATCATTCAATAGCTTATATAAAGCATCCACATCGAATGTAACTTGATCATTCTCTCTAGTCGAAATAAAGACTTCATTCACGAATCTATCAATTTCAATTCCAGGGAACCTTTTAGTAAACTCACGATCGAAGACATCAAAACTATGTTGAATATGACCCACCCTTGTGAGCTCACCAATAGGAGGCATACTAACATCAAACCTACGCATCATAGATAGGAATGTTAAGAAAATCTGATATCAGCCTATATAAATTTCCATCTCCAACAAAAAGCTTAACCTTATCCAAAATCAGACTGATTGGTATCATTGGTAATGAATCTCCTAAGTCAAGCTTATACAATCTATCCGCTGTACCCATTTTTTTAAGGCGATCAAAAACCATTCGCTTCCCAACTTAAGCCGAGCGATAGGTGCGATATCTCAAGTAAGGTCTCGTTCGTCTCACAGCAAGTCTCCTGCGATCTACTCAAGGGTTCAACTCTGTCGACCCTTGATGGCCTTTACGAGCCAACCAAAGATCAGTACATATGGCGCAAGACGACGTTAGGTAATAAAGAGTCACGGCTAATCCCTAACCTGCGTTACTCCCGGGAATAAGCGGAAAAAGATTTGACCTGCTAATCCCTTTTATACTCGCGATAACTATGTAGCTCGTTTGCTCTTATGTACTGGTTATTTATGCTCGCTTAAAGTATGTAACTCGCTTGGCATCATCGGAGATTAGAAGCTAGCCCTTACCTCGCTTCCCCGCATAGCATGGAGGGTATAAGGTAAGATCAGAGGACTGAAAGGAAGGCATAATATGAGTACTCGCTCGCTGAAGAGGTAATCATATAAAAGGCAAAGGAAGAAGATCATGTTCTCGCTTCCCTTATCTGTTTGGCCTGGAGGCGTATCTCCCGATGGTCGACTGAAGGCTTATTACCGATTAGCCTTTTTGCTACTAACTAAAGAGACTTATGGAACTCAGGCTGACTTGTTTGCTTTGCTCTACGCTGGGAAGACGACGGTGCGATTTCATCTGTTGGAGGCGTAACCGCAGCAGTTAGGTCTACTCTAAAGGTAGTTCCGTTCTCCTCGGATGAGAATCGGTAGCTATTATATTATAATAGTAGTAGCGGTGTGACTTTCTTCTTGAAAAGACAGCTTTCAAACAAAGCCTTTCTAGGCTAACGAAGTTAGGGCAACAACTCCTTACTCGAGGTTGAGAATAGGATTCGATGGAAAACGGGATCAAGCTGAATTACTTTCCGTTGTGATCAATTGTTGTACCGATGGGTGTTTATGAAAGTGGAGCTTCGGGAAAAGATGGGCACTCGTCATGTGCTGCAACTCGATTTGTCGCAACAAGAGGAGAAGAAGATACCTCGATGAAACCCAATCAGGATGTGAACAAAGGCCACTGCTCAAACTCTTCGATATGCGCTAGCTAGGCAATCCCTTGACTTAATCTGATAATTGATCTCTTGCTACCAGATCTGCCCTTACGGATCTGTTGAAGGGAGGATTTAAAAAAAAAGGCATATTGAATATATGGTGGTAGGGAGGGGACGGCCTCTCATCAGCGGTAGGAAGATCCAAGTTAGGAGTTTGTACAGGGGAGAATCGGTCTTGAAGCTTAGTTGAAGGTTACGGAAAAGGGAAAAGAAGTGTTTGGCTAGGGGGTCGCCTTCCACCTTTTTTGGATAGGGGATAGGAAACGAGCCAACCGGCGAACAGTTAGTTACCGAACACTACCTTCTTTCTTTGGAATGAACAAAGACCATACGCCTAGATTGGCGACTTATGGTTTAGGGAGATTCGCCACTTGAGTGAATCCCCCACCGAGGGTAAGGAGGCCAGACAAGAAAGGTTCCAGCGCCTCAAGACGGTTCTTGACGAGATCGACAGCCGGTTGGATCAAGCCCGAGAAATAGATCGGGTTCGTGACAACGAACGTGCTCGGCTACGGGCAGAAATGGATCACGACTGTGATCGGTGGAGGGCTCTCGAGAGAAAGAACGCCCAAATGCGATTGAAAGTTAATGAACTCAATTTAAAAAAGAGGGGACCTCTTATTAAGTTTAAGTGAAAAAAACAACAGATATTGACTTTTTTTTATCTCCCATTGCTAATGTAAGGAAATGAGACGACTCTTTCTTTCACTATATAATAAAAAGATCTTCCCCTCCACACCAATCACGAGTTTTTCTCCATTCCTCTCGTATATCGTCGTAACGCCCTTAATACTAGGTTTTGAAAAAGACTTTTCATGTCATTCCCATTTAGGTCCGATTCGGATCCCTTCGTTGTTTTCTTTTCCTCCCGCGCCTTTTCCTCGAAATGAGAAAGAAGATGGTACACTCGAATTGTATTATTTAAGTGCTTATTGCTTGCCAAAGATCCTACTTCTACAATTGGTAGGTCACCGGGTTATTCAAATAAGTTGTGTTTTCTGTGGTTTTCCCATGTTACAACTTCCGTACCAATTCGGTCGATCCGGAATGGATCGGTTAAACATTCCATTAGGGAGCCTGGTCTTTACTCTTCTGTGTGGTATTCATTCTCGTTTGGCTCTTGGAATCACATCCAGCAGTGGTTGGAACAGCTCGCAAAATCCAACCACTTCACCTACTTCATTGCCCCCAACCGTTTCTCGTACCTCTATTGAAACAGAATGGTTTCATGTTATTTCATCGATTGGTTATTCCTCTCCGTTCGTCTCTCTTTTTCCAATTGCGGTCTCAATGAGTTTACAAGATTGAATGGCCAATTCTCTGCATTTCAGCGACAACTGCGCTGAATGATAAAGATCCCCTACCCCCATCTATTTGTTGCGGGGCTCCCCTTGCCCTTTCTTGGTTGGTAAACCAACCAGCGATTTACAACAAACAAGTCTCTCTTTCTTTTTTTGAAGGGGAGCTATTTTTCAAAGTAGCCTATGTTGAATAACAATTCACTTTTACTCTTTGGAAATCCAACGTCCAGTGATGTCCAATTTATGCTATCAGATACTAGGAATATGTCTTTTGATAGTCTGTCAAGTACCTCTTCCACTCTTTCTTCAACTAGGTCGGACGCGCAAAGCGCTCCACCTGAGTTAGAGCGGGTATTGAATCAAATCTGCGATAAATGCGAAGACTGAGTTCTACTGTAAAATAGACAAGTACCGCCGGAGTGGACGATGCCCGACCTTGTTCGGGCTGTTATTTCCGACGATCGGATTGACAGTCCGGGCTTTCTGACAAATGACTATTATGATGTCATGTTACATGGCCAAAATGCTTGGTTATGCGAACAGATTTTTCACTTTTTAGATCTAATCAACTATGTCTTCTAGTTCCGAAAATGTGAAACAAAAGTTTTTCGAGAAAAGGTCCCATCCTTCAATATCATGATTGGGTCGACCAGGCCAGATCATGAGTGAATAGAAAATCGAAAACGTACATAGCTGTTCCAGCTGAAATACTTGGAATAATTATACCACTTCTACTAGGAGTAGCCTTTTTAGTGCTAGCTGAACGTAAAGTAATGGCTTTTGTGCAACGTCGAAAGGGTCCTGATGTAGTGGGATCGTTCGGATTGTTACAACCTCTAGCAGATGGTTTGAAATTGATTCTAAAAGAACCTATTTCACCAAGTAGTGCTAATTTCTCCCTTTTTAGAATGGCTCCAGTGGCTACATTTATGTTAAGTCTGGTCGCTCGGGCCGTTGTACCTTTTGATTATGGTATGGTATTGTCAGATTCGAACATAGGGCTACTTTATTTGTTTGCCATATCTTCGTTAGGTGTTTATGGAATTATTACAGCAGGTTGGTCTAGTAATTAGGGGGCGGCCGTTCGGTCGCCTATGATACTAGGACCAATAGGTCAAAAATGGGTTTGTGCCGCAGGTGTTGAACGATCTACTCTACACAGGTGTGGGCTTACAGGGCTAGGGCTCATAAAGCCTTTCTTTCATTCAAAAAGAGGGCCCTGGTCGGTCACTTTTCCGGGCCGGGATCGATAGATAAGTGGAAGTCATAAAAAATAGATCTTTATCTTCGCACCTAAGATCAAGAGGAAGGGTAGCTTGTCAAGCTGGCCTATATAAAATATATTTTTCATTATTATAGAATCTTTTCTAAATATATTTATAAAGATTCACTGTCTTTTCACCGGCTGTTCTTCTTTGTCAACGCTACTAAGGACCTATGGGTTAGCCTACCCACCCTATGTATTGTATAGTAGGGTATAGTATAGTAGGCGAGCGAGTTAGCGAAGACGCTTAGGCTAATAGATAAGAGAGCGTCAGTGCGTAGCCTTCATTCTACTACGCTACGCAAAGGTTACGAAGTCACTTAGCTCGACGTTAGGAGAGTCAAGGGGGAAGGCCATACCTACAAGAACCGCTGTTCGCTGACTTTCTAAGGAAGGTCTAAACCCTTAGCTCCCCTACTGAAAAGGGGCACAAAGCCGCTTTGCACCACTGATAGACTACTAAAGATTCAATTCATTCAAAAGGCCCTACTTAGTTTCGCAAGCCTTTGTCATTGTCAGTAAACTAAGTAGGGCCTGAGGCCCCCTGCGAATCCGTAAATCTGAGGAGCATGCCGCAACACAACAAAAGGATGGTCCCCTATGCATTTCCGGAAGGGAAAAAAAAACAAGTACCCCCATCATGGTGAACCTCTCCTTGTGATCGGGATGAGGTAGATGCCTCCCAGCTGGGGGGCGGATCGAATCGGAGTTTCCTTAGGTAGCCACCGACCTACAGTTATCCTTAAACTTCCGTGCTTGGTGGAGAAGAAGCGAACAAAGGTACGCTCGCTTGCTGTCTTGTTCTCTGCCGCGAACTGGGATCGCTCGCCAGCTAGGTCAGATTGGAGCAATCATTTTTGAGAACATATTACCCATATTCGGGGACAAGGGGCGGAACGACCTCTCGATCTGCTTACTGCAGCCCAGGAAGAAAAACGTCGTCTAGGCGTTCCTTGTTGCTACGATCTCCCCGACGCCTAGGACGTTGTCTGGGCCAAGAGCCATAGTTCATTGCTGTTTCCATTTGGTTTGGTTGGTTGTTTTTTTCTTGTTGTTGATACCGGCAAGACCAGCCAGATGATGTCTGCTGGTTGGTAGTGAGAGGACTCGTAGTACCTGCATACCCAAAAGAAAAGGAGGCGCTGATTCAATTAAAAAACAATCATTTGATTGATTTTATTTCTTACTCTCCCTTAGCAGCGGGAAAGGAGTCTATCTATCTGCCTAGCTTTGGTAGATTTACCCCAACGCAATCCATAGAAATTCCACGAATCCCTTGGTGGATAAGTCCGACGACTCAGCAGCAGTGCGGAATGGAGTTTCTCGTCTGGTGGATCTGATTAGGGGGCAATACATACCAAAAGGTGCTTTAGTGATCTTTGATGGTCTGAACAAGGAACTCTGTGTGGGGATCCATCTTGTTGTTATTCGCATTGTTCACCTTGGTCGGAAATCTGGGTGGTTGTTCTGCGCTTTCTATTTGAAGCAAGCAGCTTCATCCTTGATGATGGCCTATGGTGGTGATGAATTCGTTCATCCTGACAATGCGGTACCAGTTTCTCTCACTCGGTCCGGTTACCCTCGGATCATTCCGTCTCATCATAGGCGTATTATTCTTAAGAAGGATGAGAAAGCGGACATGCTGGTGAAGTTTTATTAAAAAAGATTCTCTCTGTCAAAGATCATTACTTTGGCAAAGAAGGTTGATAAATCAACGTTTTCTAGTAGAATATCCCCACCCAATAATATTGACGAGGTGGTGGGGCTGGTTGGTTCGATTCAGGAGAACTTTCATCGACTTATCAGTCGCTATGCTCCCTGGATAAAACGTATACCCCTTGAACAAGGGTTACGGTTTGAACCAACCTGGAAAGCCTTGCCGACACACTCATTGACGAAAAGGGTGTGGGTTGAGAGAAGGAAACTTCCTTATCGTAAGATTCGGAACTTTCGCTCTTCATTCACATCGTTTTCTCATGAGTTGGGCGCTTTTCAATGGCTGTTGGTCGTTGGGCACTCACAGGGTACCCAATGGTAACATGGCTGCTTGTGGCCTCCCCGTATTCGTTACGCCTTTGATGTGAGGAATAAAACAAAACACACCCGAGGATTTGGATTGGTTTGAGCGCCGTAGAGGGCCCTTTCTACCATCCTGCGACGATATAGGGATCCCCAGGCAAACTAGGTTGCACGTGTGAGGGTGCTGGCAAGCGTCGTATATTCGCAATAGGAAACTATGTGAGAGGTTGCTGAAACCCATCCACCATTGGTTTGCGGAGGTCCTCCGCCGCATCCCAATGGATGATCAAACAGCACCTCTCATTCGTTTAGTTCCTAGTAAAACATGTTTAAGCTATGACCTAAAGAGTGCTACCGATGGGTGGCCTCTTGTGTTTCTGTTTGAAAGGCTTGCGCTATTGTTTGACAGGTCATTTGCTTCAAGTGTTGTGAATACAACATTAGGGACGAATGTATTTGAGGTACCCTTCGTTAAGAGGGCTCTGTCTCAAGTGTCCTTTGTGACCGGTCAACCGTTAGGCTATTATGGTTATTGGCCTTTGTTCGCGTTCACCCATCATGTTTTGGTGTGGTGGGCTGCGGAACAGGTTAGACCTGGGATCCTGTTCGACAGGTATGCTATATTAGGTGATGATGTTCTCATCACCGATCCACTTGTGGCGGAACAGTACCGGCTAGGCTTACAACGGCTTGGTGTTAAGATATCCACACACAAGTCTTTGATATCCTCAACTGGTGCTGTAGAGTTTGCCAAACAATTTCTGGTCAAGGATATGAGGGTTAACCTCTCTCCTGTGTCCATGAAAGCTTTATGTGGCTTCCACCACCCCCACGGATACTACTTATAATAGATTTGCCTACGCTATCATGGTCATGGATTTTGAGATAGAAAGCTATTCCAACTCCGAGATTGCTGACTGGATTTTACACATAAGGAGCAACCCCAGCCTACTCTCCTCCTTCTACGCTCCTCTGAGGGGGCCTCTCCGAGATATACGGTTTATGCCGCCATGCTTTCTTTCTGTTGGTCAACAACCAACCACATCTCTATATAGTCAAAACACTAGTCCTACAGGCTTGACGGGGTTCAGTCTGTCTGGAGGGAAGATTTTCTTCTCAATGCCATGATACTTTCTGTTTTGTCGAGCCCTGCTTTGGTCTCTGGTTTGATGGTTGCACGTGCTAAAAATCCGGTACATTCTGTTTTGTTTCCCATCCCAGTCTTTCGCGACACTTCAGGTTTACTTCTTTTGTTAGGTCTCGACTTCTCCGCTATGATCTTCCCAGTAGTTCATATAGGAGCTATAGCCGTATCATTCCTATTCGTTGTTATGATGTTCCATATTCAAATAGCGGAGATTCACGAAGAAGTATTGCGCTATTTACCAGTGAGTGGTATTATTGGACTGATCCTTTGGTGGGAAATGTTCTTCATTTTAGATAATGAAACCATTCCATTACTACCAACCAAAATAAATACGACCTCTATTATATATACGGTTTATGCCGGAAAGGTACGAAGTTGGACTAATTTGGAAACATTGGGCAATTTACTTTATACCTACTATTTCGTCTGGTTTTTGGTTCCTAGTCTAATTTTATTAGTTGCCATGATAGGGGCTATAGTACTGACTATGCATAGGACTACTCAGGTAAAAAGACAGGATGTTTTCCGACGAAATGCTATTGATTTTAGGAGGACTATAATGAGGAGGACGACAGACCCACTCACGATCGACTAAAAGGAAAGTCGCCCGGAGATATTGGTTCAAATCCAATTCGTGAGAAGAATCCAAGTGAGATAGGCCTATATGCTGGAGGCTCTATCATACATCAATGATAAGTTAAAGACGGGCATCCCCATTCGTTCCCTTCCCAACTATAGCTGAACTTGCCCGAAGGAAATGTTGGATCTTCTTGCCGGGAAAGAGTTTGTTTGGTTACCATAAGCGGAAGTGCAACCCTTATATCTCCGATATATAGGATAGAAAGAATGTCAGTTTCAAATCCATTTTGGTATATAGTATGGCTTGATAATGTCAAGTTAAGGCTATCGCGAAGTAAACACAGAATTTGTCTCAGCCTTTACTATGGAATCATATTGACTTTTTCAAGAAGAAATAAAGTAAGTTCTTTCATACTAGCTATTTTGAGCCGCCCTATTTCCATTTCATTAAATGAAAGGGCTATCAGAGGTTCAATTCCTTTATCTTCTCTGGGTTGGGATTTATCATAGCGGTGCTGTAGGCCGGGGCTTTCCCCTTCGGATAAGAAAGCACTAACCATAGATAGAAAAAGAAAAATTAGAATGAGGATTTCAATTCCCCTCGGTAAAATGTGGTTCTAGTGATTAGGAGGGATTTGATCTCAGGCGCTAAAGCCTTTCTTTGAACCTTAGACTCATCTCTCAATCCACTTCATGTACGTGTTTTGAATTTTCTCCGGATTCAAAACCAAATCAAAGTCCCCTAAAGATAAACATAAAGAAGCGCGGCAAAAGGCTCTACAAATACTCACTAATTAGATAGGATAGGCCCAATCCCTTGACTTTAAGTTCCTTTCTATGTTCTCTTTCGCGTAGACTAGAATTAGAGAAAGATTCAATCTCTTAACATCTCAAGTTCCGTGCCAACAAATAAAAGAAAGCAGGAGAAGGGAGCTCCATAGTATAAGGGCGTAGGCTAATTCATTGTCTAGGTAGCTTTTCTTGAAAGACTCATATTTTGTAAATACAATCAGTCCATCGATAGGCCCTTATTGTCTTAATGATAACTCCGTAAGTAAAAGGGCTTTATCTGAATGTCCACAAGCCTTCTTTCTATAGACAGAATACCTCCTTCTGGCGATTTCGGGGAGAGGAAGTCAAACTAAAACTCCCATGAAGGCGGACTCCCCGGGCCCTCTTCTCTAATCAATTAGCAAAAGTAATAATGTAGTATATGATCACCGAAACTATCTTAAAGCAAGGGAAAGGCACCCTCGCCTTAACGAAAGGGAACTATTATAAGAATCTAATAAGCTAGGTAATGGAAAGCTATTCAAGTCAATACCCCCATAGCTATATTTAGGTTAGGATCGGTACTCGCCTCTGGCCTTGGAACCTTAGAACTCACACTCTTATAAAGATGCTTAAAGAGAGGCCCTCTGACCGTAATAAGAAAGAGTATAGGTATAGGTCAAAGCCTCCTTCTCATGTCTAAAGGAGGAGACCCAATATTTCTTTTATCTAAATCTATCCGTTGGAGCGGAGCCATAGCCCTTGAAAGGAGGACCTGAGGATAGAGACCTCTACCCTCACTCGATAGCAGAAGGACCCATAGCCTTCTATTTTAGAGGGAAAGCTAAGCACCAACGAATAGCCTGCTTCCCCAACCCATCGATGAACACTTCAGCATCGTACTCGGGGTTTCCGCATCTTCAGCTACAGACTCTTATTCCTTCCATGTATATCTTCTGTCCGGGCAGTTGCCCTTTTTTCTTCTATAGTAAAGTCGGCCTTTTCCTCTGAGGGTGCGTCTACGCGAATGCATATATGGACATGGTGTCTTTCCCCCGAAACCTACCTTTCAATAAAGGAATAGTTGGATTGCCCTTCCTTTTTTGAAGGGAGTGGATCCTTTCCACAAATATAACTCTCGGTCTTATTTTTGGTTCAGCTACTTAGCTTGAGTAAGACTTAATTTCTGGGTTAAGATTACGTTCTCCTAGAGGGTCGTCCCTTCTTCCCTGATAGATAGCGCTAGTACAGAGATTAGGCTCTCCTACCTACATAGAAAGCAACCTTACCTTAGATTATATCCCAGCCTGGTCAGTCAGAAATGGATTACCACCCTACTAGAAGAAATCAAAAGAATAGACTGATTCCAGGATCTCTTCTTGGCGAATTTATCCGCTTAGGATTAGCGGGACCATAGACTACGGAAGTAGCGCTTTCTACGGGTAGATTAGCATACCCGATCAGGTCCGGGGTTGGGATACCTGGTTCCAGTGCTACGAACCAGAAGTTGCTCGATAGGAAGGGCTTCTTTAGAAAAAAGAGAAATGATATTTCATAATAGAGGAAAGATGGTAGCCTAGTTTGGATTCAAGGTATGCCACAAGGCTATCCGAGTTCACAGATGTCCTTGCTTATCTCTCTTTTCAGAAGGATTGGGTGCTCATAACACGGGATATCCACAAGAAAAGTAAGAAGAGAAGGAACCATAGCTGCTAGAATGCAATCTAACTAAACCTCCAACTCTGGTCTTTTCTTTTGTTCAGGGAGAAACTTGATATCTTAGTTCGGACTAAACAAGATAGGCTGGTGAGGTAAATACTGCTTAGAGAGAGGTCGTTACAAAAAGAATTGAGTGATTGACCTAAGACTTGAATTAAGGTTCTGCTTATTTAGAGGGAAGCAAGCGCACCAAGCTAAGCAATCCCCGCGAATAAGATTTTCTTATTACCAAAGTAGTCCCGCCTGTCTATGTCTATAAAGACAGATAAAGCGCTCTTTCACCTAATCCCTTTGAAAGGGATACAGGGATAAGCGGTAGGTCTAAGAGAGCAAGGTCAGTCAAGCTCTAAATCGTGCAAAGCTTTGGTTTCGAACTGTCCAGGGGTCAGGTCAAGCAGGACAGGAAAGTACGGTGCAAATGTCTTTGACAGGGTCTTCTCCTTCCTGCGCATCAACTTTCGAATCTAAAGTTGGTGCCGCTTTCTCCATTAATGAATAAGGCTTCTATTGCAAAGCTGGCATGGCCTTTGTTACAAGAGCCGAACTGGGTTCGGGTCCTTACGGCCAAGTATGGCAGCATCCTCCTCGTACACATGGCGGAGCATTTTATTTGGGTACAAAGCCCCGGAGGAGGGACTGATATGGAGGATTGGTAACGGTAAGGCAGCTTCCTTTTTGTTTGAAGGATAAATGGCTCGAAGATGCTCCTTTGGCTTCCTGTGTGGTCCGTCCTTTGGATCAAGCGGAACTGGGGAAAACCATTCACGACTACTGGCTTCAGACCAATGACTGGGACTGGGGGGTGCTTCGGCAATATTTGCCAGACGCAACCCTGCCGAAGCTTAGCGGCATTTTGTCCACAGCGAAACTCAAGACAAACTTCTGTGGAAGTACTCGTCTAAAGGGGAGTTTTCCATTAAGTCAGTCTACTCTCAGCTTCTGCAAGGAGCGGGGTTTGCTGTGGACAAGGGTTGTCAAGCAAGCTAGTTCGATTGAGATAGAGGATAAAAATACTTTTGAGAGTTAGCGATCGGAAGACTTTCAGCAAGGCGAGTCTAAGAAGAATAAAGAGACAGCAGGTGAGTTTATCGCTTGTCTACGAGTAGGTTGCAAGTAGGGAATTCTTCTTCTTGAGGACTGCTTTCTTTCTACTCCTCATTGAATCGATCTTGTCTTGTTATTTGCATTCGGGATGCAACTCATATTAAAGGATAAGCGGTTGAGCAACCGACGACTAACGAGTAATAGAGCATGTGCATTCTAAGATAGAAGATCAGCTTGTCTCTTCCCAGCTAAAATTTCATATAGCTTTCGGCGTAAAACATGCCTATCGGACATTCTAGAAATGTAAGCGAGTAGATGCCCATCCATTTGAATTTATTATTCTAAAGTGAAAAAGAGCTAGCTGCAAGCTTTGGACGGAGTGGGACCTGCTTCTTAGGAGTGAAAGGCTGGAAAGCAGTTCTTTTCCTAGGTTGACTCATGAGTTAGTGTGCAAGACCGGCTCTCCTCTTTCTTAAATGTTCTAACAGTGGGATTTTAGCTTTTCTGGATTTCCCACCAATTCCTTTGATCCCTAGTCTTAGAGCTAAAGGAAGTCCTCTAATCGAATCCCCGACCCGAGAAGGCGGAGTTCTCTTTCTGGTGCTATCAATAAGAAGGAACTCTGTTAGGAATAATGAAAGTGAAGACGTTCAGCTACCATAGAATCAACAGACTCCTTCTTTCTCTCCTGCATGAGATCTTGACTATTGGGGATCTTTTTTAGAAAAGAAGACAGAAGGTAGTTGACTTGCTTACTTGTTAGAGTCAGGAAGAAAGAAGGCTTACAGGCAGGGAGTTAGAAGAGGGGTTTTTCCTTATTAGCTAGCTTCGCCGGACTGACTTCAGGTTCTAAAGTCAGGGTTATTACTACCTTTCACTCGCTCACTCGGGCGCAATACCCATCCTTCTTGAGCTTCCCATTAACCCATTTCATGCGGATTAAAGGATGAGCTAGCCCTCCTTAAGACATATAGGTTTCAAAACCAGTTGCGGAAGAGCAGCTAAGCATCCAAAGATAGGAATAGAATAGCTGATCTTGACTCCTCTGGGCGCTCTAAAGCTAAAGCTCCTCTTCTTGTCTTGAAGGGAACGCACTCGGACGAAGGCATTCCAGTTCAAAAACGAATAACTAATATTCGGCTAAACCTCGTGTTCCAACCAAGTCTTACAACCAATCGTATCATCCTGATCACTGATCAACGGGATCGGATCCTGGGTACAGAAAAGACCCTGAATCGCTTAGCTAAAGGCATCTTCCCACCTTTTATCCTCTCTGTAGCTACGCAGAGAGTCTTCTTCTATATGGCTAGCTCCAATTCCGTCTATTTGGAAATGGGCAAGATAAGCCCTTACTCGTGCTGCAATCAGGCTTGGCACCTTCCCTTATTCTCCTTCCTTTCCTTTTGGTAGTGCTAAGTCATCGAAAATCTCCTGAGGCTATTCTATTAAGGATCGCCTTTCACCTGTGTGATGCAATTCTTTAGCGGGGAAGTTTTCGTTAGCTGGTATAAGCCACCCTTCTGTATAACTTGCGCCGGGAAGGAATAGAAAGCGGGGAGAAGGTCTCAGTGTAGTCGATGTCCTCTTTCAGAGTGAACCCCTTTCTGAAAGGCGACAAGCCTGGCCTTCTATCTCTCAATCTTGCCTTTTGATTCCCTATTGGTCTTATCAATTTACACCCTACGGGCTTGGCTCATTTTCTTTCTCTGGGTTTAAGAGTGAGTGGGTTAAGGAGCCTTTTTCCGCCTTTCGTCTTTCCAGTCAAGCAGTGGTTCCTGCTCTTGCCTCTCATGAATCTACTCGACCATTCCGGAATGAGTGAGCTTTTGTATCCGTATTGAAGAATCCGGTTATCGACTCGGCAGCTATTGAATCTAAGCCAATTGAATCAGCAACCGCTGGTACAGTAAGCGGTGTTCAAATAGCCGTTGTTGGGATCTTCTCCGCTGCTAGCTCTTCTTCTTACTAGGTTCTGCTTCCTCATAGTTCTCTTGAACATGATTCTCTCATACGCACTCCTATCCTAAAAGGAGTTAGGAAGCCAAGATCTGATCTGAGTAGTTCTGGTAGCCAATGAGCGCTTGTCTGGTATCGAATGAGCTCAAGTAGTTGAGTAGCTAAAGGCTTTGGTTGCCTTAGAAGTCCTATCTTCGGATAGCTTCCTACAGACTTCTTCCCTTATTTCTGGAAGTTACTGGATTGTGTTAAATAATAAAAGGGGGTATTTACTTATTAGCAGCTCAAGCTCCATTTCAAAGGTGAGGAGTGAACCTTCTGGCTGATTCAATATCACCGGAGTCTGCTCAGGGTTCCAAACCAGAAGCGAAGTTTCTTTTCTACGATACACTGGAATCGGGTCTATCTTAAGCGGGAAGAAAGCCTACCGACGGGTATGAGTTCAGGGATTCGGCATTCAAGAACTCCCTCCCAGCCATCCTATCTTGTGTAAAAATAGCTTTCAGGCCAGTACTCTTTCTCTCCTGGAAGCGAAGGCAGGAGCAAAGCCTATTTATTCACCTGTTTGCTAACCTACTTGTCGGCTACCCGCACTCTGTAACCAGAATAGGGCTCTGGAGTTCATACCACCCGGCGGTTCATCAGAAGTCTGGAAGGCGGCGCCTAAACTAGTCGGACTTGCTTGAATCGATACGCTTACCGGACTTCTCTGTCTATTCAATTGATTTTGTTGCAGACTCTTCCCCCGGCCCAGTAGTGGAGCTTGACCCTCGCCCTACGCCGATTGAGATCTTTCCTTGTGCGGTACAGGTCAATTTGGCTCTTGAGGGAATACCCGGTTCATCGGAACTTCAACCAGAAGAGGTAGGCTTGGGTTCCTGGTATAGGTATAATAAAGTCAGTAGAGCTAAATAGAGGTAGACTTGACTTCTATGCGTACTGAGCTGAGGTGCTAATGCTTACCGCAGGGATAAACTTTCTTAGTCAGACTTCCTTGATAGGTGAGACTTCCACGAAAGCACGTATAAGAATAATCTTAGTATGCAAGGCCTTCGATCTAAAGGGAGCTTCGGTGTGTTCTTTGCTTTCATAGAAGATCCTCCGCTGCTGCTAAAGGAAATGGTTCTTAGGTCGGTTAAACTGTCCCTGTAGCTAAAGTCAAGTCAAGCCAGTTCATTCATGGCAATCGGTCTAGTAAGGAAGAAGTTAGCTGTAGCCTTAGTCTTAGTACGCGCACTAGAAGGGGCTACCGAATGCGCCAGTGAGACAATCAAATCTGATTTGTGTGCCGCGAAGGGCCTACCCCTTGAAAATGGAAGGGCATGGAGAAGCGGATTCCTACTTCTTAATAGAATAGCTTGATCGACCACCATCCTTATTGACCTTCCCTCGGGTTGGTATGCTTGTGTGTCAAGCAATCCTGCTTCGGTAGCAGACTTCGGTCAAGGAAATCGCTTCAAGCAATGGCTTTGGATCGACCTTACTTCTGAGAGAGGAAAGCCAGTGAATGAAATCCGTTGAAATAAGAAGTCTTTATGGCTCAAGCAGCTAGCGGACCTCCTTAATTGAGAAAGTCAAGTCAGCACGCCCCCTACCTATGTAGTGGGCTTCCCGGTAGTTTGCGGGACGCTATTGGAATCGGTCTATCTAAATGGCCTATCTCCATATGTATTCTTGAAGTGCCTTTCTCATAGTTCCCTCCCCGGGCATTGATTGAGAGGGAATAGACTTCCCCACTGAACGAGGAAGTCAGTCAACTCTTGCCGATAGTCGGGCAATCAAATAAATCCTTCCTCTCGGGCACAAACAAAAAAGGTAACCAGATCTACTCAACGCAGACGCTCTTGGTCTTACCGGTGCTTTAGCCATATCTTTTGTTTGCCTTTACCTACCTGCTATTGGTGTAAGCGTAACCGGTCTGACTGCTATTGAATCAGCTCTTTGAAAGAAAAGGCTCTGGGACTGTTTACTTTCCCGATGCCTCTCAACTCCATCCTCTTGCTTTAACCGTATCTGCTTCAAAGAGTTGCTTGCATTTGCCGATTTATTTTCCGACAAAAGCTTGTTATGAGCCTGAATGGCGTATACCTTAAACCTGGGTGGTTCTTTATAAACGTGATTAACTAGTCCATAAACCTCTTCAGGTTCACTCTAAACGACTAACTAGGGCGATTGCTACTATTCCTATTTGGATGGACGGAGTACCGCTAACTTTAAGTCTGGACAGCTTCTTGCGTGCGTGCTCAAAGGAAGTCTAACTGACAACCCTTAATTGGTCTTGCACACTAACTGAAGCTTAGAAGGTTTACTTTGTTACTTTGCCTATCGCAATCTCGTCCCGCGCTCTTGCTTGATTTGCTCTTTCGAATGAATCTGTTCTGAGAGTACCTACGACTGCACTGCAAACTCTTTCATGCTTCAATCGAGAATGCTTGCTTGCTGGCTAGCGCTATAGCTTTCTTTTTATGTTAAACGTCTATCTCACTGTAAAACTCCTAGTTCTAAGACTAGGGATCTGTTGACTACGCATCTTAATATGTATTTGTATGATAGTCATATAGGGACCCAGTGAAGTGCCGCTGTCCTTATGCAGGTATGTTTGTTAGTTTGTATCTTGTTTATGATCTCCTGCTTTGTCGTTACTCCTCGCGATGTCTATAGCAAGGTAGTCAGCAAATCGGACATAACATAATATATGTATTGTTTTCTACACATGGGCAGGGCGAACACATCTAAGCGATGAAGCATTCGTAGGAATGGGGAATAGAAAATAGAGTACGAAGGGGGGCTTTTTTTATAACTCTTATTAGTCAGCTAGGAATCAACAGGATGCCATTACTTTAGAGCTACTAGCTTAGCGAATCCCCTTGCTTTCAGTGCTCGTCTTTTATTTTAGACTGCTTTCTCTAATGCTAGCTCTCGATTGATTGAGTCTAGTCGAAACTTGAGTGGTTCCTGGAATCCATAGGGTCAATAAATGTGTAATGGCCCCTTCCTTTGAAGGCGTAGTGTAGACTACTTTCATTCCACTTTCATATTTCTATATAGTCGTCCTTATTTCATTTATGCGCATACAGTTCTTTCGCGCTACGCTAGGACGCTTATATCCGTTGCTTGCATTCTTCCTCTCTATTTTATTTTACTTGCTTCCTTTGGAGTTTGAGCTTAGCCATCTCTTATTTATTTAGTTTAGAGTGTCCTGTGCCCCTGTCTTTCGCTCTATGGCAGCAAAGGAAGGATGCGCCTATTCAGGGACGTTCAAAGCAGCGTGGTAGATCATTATATAATAAGGGGAGCAGCAAGAAAGCATCTATCCAA
The DNA here is from genome assembly GCF_000499845.2 of Phaseolus vulgaris. Taxonomy (NCBI): domain Eukaryota; kingdom Viridiplantae; phylum Streptophyta; class Magnoliopsida; order Fabales; family Fabaceae; genus Phaseolus; species Phaseolus vulgaris. Next base: position 328,120 of record NC_045135.1, read on the forward strand.
GAATGAAGGTTGACTTTCAAGAATATCTCCGTCCAAGACATCAATGGATAGGAGTGAGGTAACCCATTTAACCTAGTACCCCGAAGGCGGAGCGAAGGCTCTCCCTTGACAGAGAGCCGAGCAGAGTGGTTAGGTCTTTGACTATGGCTTAAGCGGGGAAGTCTCCTCAGAGGTCAGAAAACGAATCAATTGATACAAAACAATGGCCTGTGCCTTCGTTTCACTCGTATCCATGGCAAGTCCCTGATTCACTTCTCACTCCCAAAGCAGGGAATACAGTGAGTGATATCCGACGGGAGACCGTAGACTTATACTGAAACCTACACTCTTTCTTGTGTGTAATGAGTAGCTACTAGTTATAATGAATTCTTATCGGTCTTTAACACCAACTCCTCTGAGTTCCCTGCGGGGCTGTTACACGTGCCCCCGTCCGGGAAGGAAACTCGTCGTTTGTCGTAGCCGCGCTTTTGTTCGGCCTCCAGTTAGCCGGTAACGAATTGGCTGGCTTTGTAGGGCGGAAAATCGGAAGCGACTCTCATCTCCACTTTTTTCATCGTGGGCTTTAGCCACTCGCCCTAACTACTAAAGTAAAAGTAGGCCCTTTAGCACTCGCCCTGAATTAAGGAGATGGAGAGGAAGCAGCCTGGTTCGAGCACCAAAGACCAGCTGGGGTTCTCCGCTCCTGCTTCCATCTCTATCTCATTCCGAGGGGACCGGGTAGATCAAGACTAGGAGATAGGATCCCCAATTCGATGGACGAGAAGAAATGGAATCAATACACTCGATCCATTGCTTCCACCCCTCTCCGATGCAGCCAGCCCGGGACCCGGACTCGGATTGAAGCCACTGTAGTTCAGATACAGCCTTACGACTGACTGAGTGAAGGTTGGTTGGGAATATTTCGCTTTACTTAGATGATAATCTAAGTAGAAAGGCCCCATTCACTTAAAAAATATAAATCATATCGAAACGATCGGGTACGACTGGGAAAAGAGAGACTGTCTGGGGAGCAAGCTACGGCTTCAAAGCGCTTACGTAGGCTAGTAAGGTGCGTTAGCCAGCAAGCAGCAAGCAACGACCTATTACGTTACGTGAACACATTTTTACGAGTCCCGTGAGCCGGCGAGAAGAGTTTGAGTCTTAGAAAAGCATTGAAGGGATAAGACTAGTCTAGAGCCAAAGTAGCAGTAGGCATAGAAGCTGTCTTAGGACCGATACTAGCTCTTTATGTCTAGCCTGTTGCTGGTAGCTCTATGCTAGCAAGAGCTAGCCGGTCTCAAAAGCCTAATTCCTGAAAGAAAAGAATGGTATTCGCTAGCCTTTCAACCATCGACATATCTGTTCCCCGATCCTTCCACACCCGAGCAAACCAAGTCACGTTGCAGGACCTGCTCTCGCATTTCTTTCATTAGAAAACTCCAGTTCGTGATCCTTTGTCTTCAACTAGCGGCTTTTATCTTCTCTTCCCGATTCCTATACCATACGCATCTATCCTCATTTAGAGCAATGCTGTGTCCATCTTCTTGAACTAAAGGACATACGCAAGTTTAAAGTCGAATTCCATATCCATCCCACAGACAATTATGAACCAAAAAGAGCAGGAGCAGGTTCGGGCCCATCTAGCTCAGCTTTTTATGGCGAGACAAGACAAGCAAAAGCCATAGGGCTGGCATTGAATGGTACACCCCCTTAGCTCGTTAGGACAGGGAGTCTTAGTATTCGTAGCACTCATAAGAATAGCCTCGTCAGATAGAAAAAGATTGACGCGAATAGACCCTTTTATTTATATTTGACCCTTTGCCCGTTTTTGACCGAGAAGAGAACCCGCTATATCCCGGGGAAGAAAAGTCTGTATCCAAGCTATCCCAGTCGTGAATAAGGAAAGAAATACATTATGGTCCGTAATAGATAAGCAGAAAAAGTTGCTATTAACCAAGAAGGGGACCCCCAGCTTTCATCTATCCAAACTATGCTAGGGTAATTGTAGTAGAAGCTCAGCCAATAGCGTTGGGCTTTCATCTTGAAGAGCTATCTTAACTTAAGTAAGGGACCAACTGATTGAAGCTTAAAAACACGTCTTTCCATTCATATGATCCCATTAAAGGGGCTATGCTAATAGTAAACCAAGCTTGATCCGCGCCAGGATAGGATGTTCACTCATCAATCGATCATATTTGCCTTTCTTCTTTCTAACTCTTCCACTAAGATTTGAAGCAGATGGAAGAGAAGGCATTTACTGCATACTGGGGTGCTTTCTCCCGATTACTTATTCGAAAACAATTTCCTTCCACCAGCGTGTTAGTATGATTTTTTCTTACCTACTAAAGCAGTCAATCACGCTATCCTTCCTGACCCTTCAACCAACCCCTTCGATTCCGTTTCTGCAGCAGTATAGTTTATCGCCCCCTTACCTTGATGCCTACAGCTCAATTTGTTTTCCAGTAGTGATGGCAAGAATCCGCGAAAAAATGTTATTTATCCTTTTTTTTGTGTTCTTTCTGAATGGAGCTACACGAGGGAAAGCTCAGCTTTCTACTCTGCCGCAAAAGGGGGGCCGCTTTATTCTCTCAAAAAATGCAAGTTCCGCCATCCGGGCCCAGCAAGCAGCAGAATTATGTTCCAAGGCTTCGTTTCATTCCAGCAAAAGCAGTATATGGTTCGAAGCGCCTTGTTCCATCCGGCGAGAATCCAATCCCCTCAATTCTTTTACTTTGAAAGGAAATACACCTCTGTAGGAGGCCTAAGACGAAGAAACGCAGTTGCTCGATTGAAAGGTGAGGACGCAGAACTTCCCTTTTGGCTTTCTTCCGCTAGGAAATTGGACTCTGACTGAGTGTGAATGACCGACTTGGCATTCTCAGCCGGCCTCCTTGCTACGTTGAAAGAACACAGGGAGTGGAGCGGCCCGTCTGAGTACATAAGAGATTGTTTACCAGAAGAGGTTGTTGGAGAAGTCCCCGGCCGGATAGGCAGATCCGGATAAACGAAAGGGGCTTGTCCTCACTTACTTGAGCAAGGAATGAAAGACTCGCTTGCTTAGCGCAGGACGGAACAAGAAAGGAAAGAAAAAGAGAAAGACCCATTATTCAACTAAGAGAAAAGCAAGTAGCACAATCCCCTCACCTAGGGAGAAGACCCCTTCTGATTCTTGTACGTATACTAGATCTGTCTGGATTGGATCTACTAGAAGAGGCATCACTCGAGTGATGCCTCTATTTATGCCTTTAGGCAGGAGGAGCGACTGGGCTCTCTCGATTCATAGCAACTGGGAGAGGGGATGGCGGAACTTAAACCAGTACTTGTCTGGCATGGCCGGTTTAAGAATTCCTTTTAGAGATAGAGCTAGAAGCGCGGTTAAGCTATCACGCTTAGTGACATAAACAAAGAAGCTCCCTGGGGCAAGGAAAGTTAGCCACCTCTTTAACCCTCGGAGGGGTTTCCTTCGATAGAGGATTGGGAAAGGCATTACTACTATATTACTTGGCAGGTTTCATAATTCTTCCACCTCGAGGGATCGATGTGGGAAGGGCGCTTTCCACTATATGAGCTAGGAAAGCCCGTCTTTTGAATGAATTAACAAACCTTTTCCCTCCTTGGAGTGAGATCATCACGAGAAGGTTTTAGAAAACCCGGGATTTTCGCTGAAAGACCGATTGATCTCCGTAGACTCAGAGAAAAATCGAATCGTTTTGACCTGGCTTAAAAAGACGCGATTTACGAATGAACAAAGAAGAAGCGAAGCGGGGAAGCCCCCTTAGGAGATAATTGCTATGTCTGTCGGAAAATCGTTATCTACGCAATTACCAATACCCAATAGATTGAAATCAAGGAGAATATGCCCCTTCCCCTAAGCTAAGCCGCCCACCTAAGTCCTAATCCTTCACCAAAGAGTGAAATCGTATCCGCCTCTCAGTCAGTCATCGCCTAATCCTTCGAATCCTATCGGTCAGCGCCTAGTCTCTTTCTAAGTGCTCGAAGTCGGCTAAGGTTCAATGCTTTTTGGTTGCTGCTTTGTCCCTCGTCACCCTAAGAGAGGACTTTGTTTGCTTTCTTTCCTGCGCGAGTATTGTTGTAAGGTGGAATGCTTTCCAAGCTTTCGGGGAAATTGGCTTTGCCTTTAGGTCTTATATTCCGTATAGTAAGCCCGGTTGGTATATTGTTGTATGAAAAGGAGTCGATTACCTATTTACCCTAGTCCCGAAATCCAACTCGATCTTAGTCTTCCCGCCCAGCACGTATTCCTAAAGTGGTCGATGTAGGTTATGGGATTGCGCTTGTAGGACAATTTCCGTATCGCCTTTTGGTTAACCGGCTTTGTTTGGGTGCATCCAACATGCTTAAGTTTTAGACTTTGCAAACCTCGATAACCACCCGCTCCTCTTTGAATGAGGAGCTTCACTCTTTAGAAAAGACAGACTCCCACTCCTAAACAGAGAAGAGCAAGGTGCGTAGCGGAAATCCACAGTCTTTTCCTTCTTTCCCATCGGGATGTCTGTGCAAGCCTGTCTCTTTTTAGATAGTCATTCCTTTCTTTCCTTTGTTAGAGAATCACCCCTCTCTGGTCTGGTAGGAATTCCCTCTCTTCTGTAGTCATGCCAGGGAGTGAGGAAAGCCGCTTGAAAGCCAGTACGGTACCACTCTCTCCGCTATAAGAATGGGGTAAGCCGATCCCATTCATTGCTTTCAATCGGGGTGAAAGAAAGGCTAGTGAAAGGTCTTTTCGATAAATGACGTCGTATCTCCGGTCGAGTGGAACCAAAGGCTCCTGGCCGATTGAAATTGAATAATAAAAAAGATCCTATAAATAAGATAAGGTGAGACCTCATGCTTGTAGCTTCTCTTCTTGCTACTCGCTACTAATAAAGAAATGGCGTGATAGAAGATAAAATTCTCCCTGTATCCCCCCCTAAATCAAGATGAGATGGGCGGGTTCAGTCTGATTTTCAAATGCCGTTGACTTCGACCTTTAGCGATTCGCCCCTGAACCTAGAAAAAAAACCTATGATGCCTTCCTCCCTTCGGCTTTCAGAGTTTTGAACTAAGCGGACTTTGCATTGGCAGCTGAGCTTCTTCCGATCCTCACTCAGGCAATCAAGGAAAGGGTCGTGAGGATCCCAACTCTGAGAGGAAGCCAACATTGACTGACTTTCATGGTTAAGATTCGACAAAAAAGAAGAAGAACCAACAAGATAAGATCGAGCGGTCTCTGCTCCTCTCTAACTCAGAGGAGAAGCGGAACTGTCTATGGACTGCCTTGCTTGATCATCCTATCAGTCATGGTAACGAATTGAGTATCTCTGGTAGCTGGTTTGACTGTTTGTGATAGAACAAAACAATAGCAAGATATATCGTAGTAAAGTAGAGCTATAGACTGCATGATTGGCTTGTAGGAGAAATAAAATAAGGATTCGGGACAAGACGGATATGCAAGCTTGTCTGCTATTGGATGTTCTAGTTTAGCTCGCGGATTGGTCTTCATTGCGCACCATCCGGCTGGTAAGAAGTTGAGATTGTTCCGCTAGTGTTGCTTGGTCAACAATTTGGAGAGTTTGCTTTTCTTTCATCTTTCTAAGAGCAGTCTGTTTGATCAAATAAGGGATCAGACCGCTCCAGGTGTTCGAACTAGTCATTAATGGTCGGCTTCATTGGTATCCTTTCGGTATGCGTTGCGAACACTTTCATTTTTAGCGTCTCATCTTCTCTAGAGAAGCGAAACTCGAACGGATAGAGCAGATGGTCCAACTACATAACTTTTTATTTTTCATTACTTCTATGGTCGTGCCTCGTGGCACGGCAGCACCCTTACTATTGAAATGGTTCGTCAGTAGAGATGTTCCCACTGGTGCCCCTTTTTCCAATGGGACTATAATTCCTATTCTTATCCCTTCATTCCCTCTTTTGGTCTATCTACATTCCAGGAAATTAATACGCTCCATGGACGGAGCAAAAAGTGGAGTCTTGGTCAGAGCAAGCCGCCCTATTCTATTACCAGACATAATTGGGAGAAGCTCATCCGAAACTAGAGCTGGAAACGCCTCATTTCGTTTCGTTCCCGTTCTTCATTTCCTTCTTATCGAATCCAAGGGGGACTTCTCATATTTAGAATCTTTCTGCGGTGTGCTCTGTTTACTATTCTTTCGTACTCTCTTCTCTTTACCACGCGATAGGTCAGCAAAGCGTGAGCGGGCGCGGAGAAGGAAACGCCAAACACTTCGGCCTAAGCCTAACGGGAATGAGCAACAACGAAATGACAAGATGGGGTGCTCCGGGCACCCCCATTTAGAAAGAAGGGTCGAAGGTTTTGGGCCTGTAGCTTTCCCCGTCCCCCCTTCGTCGGGTGGTGCTTGTGTGGGGGGTGTGCCACCTGAACCTGAAATCGGGCTTGAAGCTCTCGCCTTACCAACGAGCCGACAGCTGATGGCTGTTGGTCACGACTACCACCAAAAAGCTCCAATGAAGATGAATATTTCACATTTTGGAGTGTGCATCTGTATGTTGGGTGTTCTTCTGTCGTGCGACCCGGCGGCTTATGTGCGACCTGTGGCCCACGCCTCCTATTTGATTTGTTCAGGGCGGGCGGCGTGAACTCTGACTCGATCCGGGTATTCAATCCCGCCGCTGAGATGCTCAGTTGACTCCTGAACCTTGATAGGAAGATGGCTTATTCAATAATTCGTGCATAAGGGTAAGGAACTTTGGATGAACTAATGCGAATGGGTGTAAGCCTCGCTGCTCGGAAACACCCAGTGCTGACCACACTGAGAGACACGAAAGCGCAGGTAACGCCAGTTGGCGAAGTGGCGTTAAGCATCCCTAGCGGTACGAAAAGAGAGGTCGTGATGATATCATCTACGTCCGTACCGCTCCTCGTGGAGTAGATCCCGCATCCAACCAAGTCTTTGACCAGGGAACGGGAGAATTCCCACTACCGCTGGAAGGCCAGCCGGGCCGTGAGCGCGGTGGGAACGGGCTTCCCTAAAAGCCAGCCCCGGGCCGGGGTCGGCATAGAATGAAGGGGACGGCCCTAATGTTGTTGTGTTGGCAAAGCCAACTTCTTGGGTTGCGGGCGGAGAAGAGCGGACGTGGGGACTCAGACCGGGGCGCAGCGTAACTAAGAGAGCCATTCCATTTAGGGCGAGACAGAAGACAGGACGCACTCTTTACGTAGATAGAAGGCATTTCTCTATAAAAGTCTATCTCTATCGAAAGAGTGAACCGCTAACTGTGTGGTAAATGGAGTAGGAGAGCCTTCCTAGGATCTGTTTTCATTGTGGCAATTGGGGCCTGGTAGACTATTGCAGACCTTGTTCGTCAGTATGAGCTTATGCTTAACCTGCACGACATGAAAGAGCAACCTGGACAGTCTATTCTAAACTTATATTGTTGTCCTATGTATGTTTTTTGGAGATTATTCCGCTCATGCTAAGAAGTTTCTTGACTCTCGCTCTCACTGATGATTTTGAGCCTGCTCGAGCCTATTTACTCCATCGCAGCCCCTTGCCTACACTGTATAGTGCTGTTGCAGAACTAATCTCTTCAGAGACTTAACTTGGAACTATGAAATGACAATGAACTTCATTAGTGAGGGCTACTTCTTCTATTATACCTTCTTCTGGCTAATCGAATTCCTGTTACTGAAAGAAGCCTGGGAATGGAATTCGAGACTGTCTCACTCGGCCTCCTCGCAAGAACACACCTAAAGGTAGTCAAACCCAGTCTAAACCTCAAACTCATTCCAAGGAAGGCTGCTGCTACTAATGAGGATTCTTCTTCTGAGCCTTTGAGTTAGTGAAAAGCCCTTCTCGTCATAAGCTGCTCCTTCTCTAAGACATTTTGCATTTGTCCATCTCTAGCCTTTGAAAGCTGTCCTAATCCTCTGGTCAAGCTGGGCCAGGCTAGCTCTCTTATTCTGGATTGGCCATTATTAGAAGAACGAAGCCGTTAGGAGAGGCAGATCAGTCAAAGTATCTTGCTAGAAAGTCACTGCTACCTTATTCAGTCTATCCCGGCAGTGCCTGAATGGGAGTCTAGGCTAGCCAGTGCATCAAACTTTTGACTGAAAGAACGACTTTTCCAGCTAGATCGGACTAATTGTTTTTATTACCGTAGGCATAATGATAGCACTCAGCGGTTCGGGAACTCTGCCTATCTCAATCCCGGGATGAGAGAAGTTCAACAGGCAAGGCCGGCTTTGCTTCATATGTAGCGGATCGGTATTCTGCTATTCTCTCTCGCTTGATACCGGACATAGAACCCTATCTCGATCAACCCAACTGTCTAACCTTTCTTTCACATCACAGCTATCCACTCTCCTTTCTTTTTTTGAAAGTCAATCTTTTTTCGACGCTGGGCTTTAGTCATCCTAGTTCTACACAGGAAGGGAAGATAATTACCAACTTCCATTGTCAATCCCCAAACGGCTTGAAGCATCTGGTATTGGTTCATCTACCTTGATCTGCCTTCCGAGTTACATGGAAGACTGCCCCTTTCAAACTTCTTAGCTCAGAAAGATTGGAAGATGAAAGCTATCTCATTCAACATCGGACTTGTTGCTGTATTGATTCCCACTTGTTGAAGCTCTATCTGGTACTCCCTTGCGCTAGAAGCTCTTGCTAGATTATCCGACATTGACTCGCTATAAGAAGATTGTCCGAATAGCATAATTATTCTATATGTGAAAATAGTGATTGATAAGGGCTATCAGATAGCAATGAGTGGACTGGCAACCTGTACTTCTTTCTTTGACAGGCATTGCTGGTCCTAGGTCTGGTTGGGTAAAAAAGCTGGGGCATAGCTTCTATTGCTGGCTTGTCTGCCCTGTCTCACTTATAATTGAGGACTTTTGCAGCGATATGTCGATCAAAAAGTAACTCCATTTTGACATGCCTATCTTTGCTTTGAAAAACGAGTGGAGAGCTTTTCCCCTATACGGAGATAGACTATCCTTATTAGATTAGGAATATTCCGTAACCGGTAGATTGGATTTCCGGTGGAAGTCAACAAGGACAGATTCCTGTTGGCTAATCGAATGGAAATCCCATCTCATTTCCGATTTGACTGCCTAGACTGAGCAAGCAATATCTTTGCTGTCTCCTAGTGGAATTAGCAGACTCCGACATGAACTCTGAAACTCTGATTGCTGTTTGAAAGGGTTTACATAGATTGCTATGCTAATCCGTTATCTGATCAAGACAAAAAAAAGGGATTGAGATCAGTCTGTCAATAGCATCAATGAGAGAAGAAAGGACACTCTCCATCATGCAATGAGAGAAGAGAGATGTACTGAAAGCATGATCTCTCTTACTTCTCCAATAGAGAAGGATAACCAAATCCTTCTCAATTGTTTCACTGCAGATAGCATCCAAAACTCGGAAATGTAACAAAAGTCAGATGCGGAACACATGCAAGATTGCACTAGTCACAGAGAGAAGACAGCCAATCCAATAGAGCAAGCAACCAGTCACAGCAAGGAAAGCAAAGAGAGAAGCTAGTCACAGGTAAACATGCACTGTCTCTAAGCTCGATTGACTGGCCTAGTTTCACTCGGAGATAGAGACCAGTTACCGAGCCAGTCAGATGCTTGCCTGGCCTTGTCTAACTCCCCAGTTTCACAAGCAAGCCAGGCAGATCACCTTGTTCAAGGATTTCAGAGCGAGTACTTCCAACAAAACGTCTGCCTAGACAGAGCTTCCAACCACTTGGACCCGATGATACACCTGCAGGTCATCCTCTGTGAATCTGCAAGACAGGGAGAGAAAGACATGCCGGACTCACAAGAGAAAGACAGCCAATGCAGTCAGTCAGAGAGAGATGGTAATTCTGCTAACTGAATTCGGAAGACTTGCTAGTCTAAGAGAGATTGGACTCATGCTTCCGGGAATCTCAGTAGTATACCAGGAATGCCCTATTGAGCGTCATGCCTGAACTCATGTTCCGGAGAGTGCCTGTCGGATCACTTATGCCTATGCAAGGAGAGAGCACCGCTAAGGGAAAGTTCAATCATTGGGAAGGTCAGACACAAGAAACCCGAACTGCCTGAAAGGTAACTAGCTTGTCGTCTTCTTTCCTCAACCAGTGACAGGCCTCACTATCTACTGGATTTGGTCTACCGGGCAGCTAGATCGGACTGGTAGCATGCTGAGAGTCCTGTGAGGAAGGTCTTCCAAGAGAATGGCTGTACCGATTCGAGATGTGACAGCGGGTCAGTCAATAAAGCTGCCAGTTCTATTCTACGAGCTGCTTCCAAAGGTGAGAAAGCCTGTTTCTCTGAGCTAGGACACATGCCCGGAAAAGAATCCGAGGTCTATGATGCCGAACCGACATCCCTGTTTGGAATAGGATTTTCTTGAAAGGGACCGGCTAACCACTCGCTCTCTCAGTCGAGCAAACCTTTCGCTTTCCTTTGACTTGCGGATACTTGCGAATAAATAAGGACGGACTATAGTGCTACTGCTAGAGGGGACTCTGCTAGGCTTGCTAATTCGATCCTTGTCCGATACGGCAGCTGCTGGGTCTCCCCATCTCTCCTAAACTTCCCCCGGTCTTCGGCCCGAGCTGTATGAGGCAGAAACTCGCCCCACGTACGGTTTGGAGTCCGAGCCCCACCCCATAATGGTGCGGCTTAGGTCAACTAACACAAAGAAGATACAGTTCACTCAACGATTGCCTTTGGGTTCCGAACTCCATATGGGGAAGGAGCGTTGTTGTTTCCGAGGTCTCGATCATTTACATGGACCCACTTCTCATTCCATTTGTGGGAATTTGATGATCTATAAACCGTCCCTAACGAATGATCGCCTCATGTTTGAGCATGATGAATCACTTCGTGCCGACCTGTTGCCAATAAACTTTCCGGCCTCATATGAGAATGGAAAACTGGAGAATTTTCTGCATCGGTGGATGAAAAATCGCGAACATAATAATTTTTTGTTGATCATGTTCCCAGAAAAAAGATACTTTAGAGAAACAACGAGCACGACTGAAGTGGCTATACATACAAATCCATTTACGGATAGATATGCTTCGATTGGAACTGGAAGTTCCAGAACAGGCGGCTGGTATACCACCATAATGAAACTGCCTTTTCTTTTTTTTATTCGGATAGGATTTATGTTGGCTTCGTCGGGAGGCTCGCGTAGTTTGTTACGTCAGCTCCAAAAGGATAAGTTGCGTTGGAATCGAGAAAGTTCCGTGGAATTCAAAATTGCATTAATAAAATAAAAGGAGTCTTCAACCCTCTCAATCAATAGAGGCTAGATCGGACTAAGGAGAGAGACGGTTGAGTACGGAAGCGAAAGCGGAGATATAGGCTAAAATGCCCAGTGAGAATACTGACATGGGTAAGGAGAAATCCGAATGACTAGTGGCCATAACTCATTAAGCAATCTTAACCTTTTTCGCTTAGCCTTTCCTCTTTCTACCGTTACGAGATGCAGTATCCTCTAACGTTTTTGCTTGCACGGCTTTCGACCGGGACGGGAAGAGGTTTCCTGCCCCGCGAGAAACTTGGCACCTCATCAATAGGATCCAAACTTGGTGTAGACGGTCTTGGGGATAGTAGGCTCTGTTCTATCGAGGCAGAAGAAAAAGAGCGAAGTTCTTCTCTTAAGGTAAGAATGAAGAGAAAGGAACAGCGCCGTCGTGGCTACAACCTAGCTTGGTAATCTATCTGAACCAGGGAAAGCAGAGTGAACAGCTTCACATCTTACTGACAAGGTGTGTGCCCAGCTAAAGGAAGATCATCTTTCTTCATTGCTAGGATCAACGGCAAAGATCCCCCTCAAATATGATTGAGGGCTCGAGCCTCATTGATGGGGTCTTGGAACTTATTGAAAAAGGGAGGAACTTTGTTACAACTTCACCTACCACCAAAGCAATCTTTTATTATTGGTCAAAGCTAGTCTGAACTAGGAGGATTCCCAAGACATGAGCTAGCGGATGCTGGTCTGTGGCAATTTCATCCTTGGTTAGTCAAACTCGTTACTAAAGCCTTGTCTGTCTTAAGACCCCATTCCTCAACAATTGGGTGGGACAGAGCTCTCTAACTTACTTACCTTATTTCCGACTAGTTCCTAGGGGTCCAGATCTTCACTTACCACCAACCCAATCCTACCTAAAAAACAAGGTTGATTTCGAGGACGTGATCTAGCTTGTTTTCCTGCCAAGAGGCCTGCTTGGTTCCCGGTTTCCCGTTCTCTTTGTCTAAGGCTAAGAATTCGATGGTCATTTTCTCCCTATAATGGAGCTCTAGTTACTATCATACCATCGAAATAGACAAGAGTTTTGGTATATCTTCAATCAAGTAGAAATGTTTTCTATAAAGTCAAAGAAAGAAGTACCCCTCCCCGAAGGTAAAAATCATGCTTTTAAAATGCAAGGCAAATAGTGAGTATCCGGGCTTGCACCCCCTAGAATTAATTATTTATATAACTCGGTACCTTGCTTGACTGGAGGGCACGGCACTGACTTGCTAGTCAAAGTATTCATAAGAAATCACTATTCTAAATGTCTCCTTATGGTTGAGGTGGGAGTCCCTCTTTATAACCCAATAACATAAACCTCTCCCCTTTATAAAAGGGTTAGGCCTATTCGAAAGAATAAGTTCTTTCACAGGTATGGCAGAGTAGGAGGGGTAGGCCATGGGCTTTGCTTAACGAATTTATTTTCGTTTGTTTCCCTTTCCCCTGAAGCAGGAACTCAGAGTAACTATGTTAAGGGGGAACTCGATTTTAGAAAGAGCAAACTTCATTCATTGAACGCAAGTAAGCGATAGGCGATGTGGCATACCGTTTGGCACTACCTCCAGCGCTCTCCAGAGTGAACAAAGTATTCCACGTATCCATGCTGAGGAAATACGTACCGTCGCCAGAGCATATCTGGTTGGTAGAGGATGTGGTTGTAGATAAGAAATTCACTTATGAAGAACGCCCGGAGAAGATTGTTGACAGAAAGGATCAGGTACTCAGGACGCGCACAATTCCATACGTCTTAAGTGGAGGAATCAGCCCAGGCATGAAGGCAAGGCCCATTTCAAATGAATTGGCAAGTAGCTATTAATAGATAGCCCTATTCTCATCTCAGGGTTTACATTTTTGAGAGGATATAGAGTGGAAGTCTTTCTCTATCCTACGCTATTCCCTGCGGTTGGAGTTGTAGTTGGAGAGTAGGTAATACGTTACAGATGAATCTCTATCCCTTTCTTCTGCCTTAGATTTCGAAGGCCTTGCTTCTGTCTGTAATTCCTTGAGTAGGTCGATACGCGCCAATAGGTAGGGTTAAGACGTCCATACGATCGAATGCAGTTCCTGTCAGTGAAAAAAGGGGGCTTGAAAGCGGAGTGGTTATAGGTATTCGATGGCGGTTTATTCCTTATCCTTTCTAGCCAGTGACATTCCTTCTACAACAAGCGATCCAGTTCCAGTCTATTCATTTCCAGTTGGAGTAGCTTCTCGCTTCTCGTGGCCCTTTCCTTTTCATGTGTAGCCTAGTCTCTGTGCGTGGATATCTTTGACTATGAAAAGAGCGCATTCGAGGCATGAATCCTCTTCAACTTCAAGGGGAAATATCCCGGTAAGGTATTGAGAAGGGATCGCCTTCTCTTACTGAACCACGGAATAGCGCGGGAAGTGCAGCTTTGCGTATAAGTACGTGGATGTTATCGGGCAGTCGGGTAGGGAGGATCTTACGTTGATACAGGCAACCGGCCGACAACGCCCCGCGCAAGGCGTTGGGCGACTTAGGGTTTACTTCAACATCTCGATCAGTTCTATACCGGGACTGACAATACACACCATTGAGATCACCCAGGATTTGAACCTGAGTACTTCCCTGATGAGAGTAGATTCCATCAGTTCTCCCCAAAAAATAAATAAGTATATTTAAGTATATATAAGGCACCCAATCGAACGTATTCTCGGGAGACCGCTTTAGAAAGGCTTTTGACAGGCTGCTAAAAGAAATGCCTTTCTCGATGATTATGGAGTTGGAGATTCCTGTTCAATCGTTACCTCGTTTCATAGCCTATATCTCCGCTTTCACTGGTTTTCCTCTGCGCATAAAGCTGTTGGTCTTGCTGTGGCTAGCTTGTTTGGTGTATATGGCTAGTCATGTTTCTTATCTCGCCCACTGGTTTGTAACGACAGCGAAAGCTTAAGCTCTTTTATGGGGCATTGGGATTGCCCTTTCGCAAAAATACCACTTCGAAAGAGCAGATGTTGCGCTCTGATATTACGTCCCATGCGAATCTATTAGATGAGAGCGAAAACCAAAAAGAACAGCATTCAATATCAATCAATTTAAAGTCGTAAATATATATCAATATAACTACAAGATGGAGGTCCTTTTTTTGGCAGCAACTATTCCGTACCGACTAACAATGTCAAAAAAGACTAATACACAGCAGCCAGCTCATCAACGTAATTGAAAGAAAGGATTTCGGTTGAAAGTCTTATTTGTTCTGCTAAACAAATGAGCCTAAACGGGTTTCCGTCGGCGGAGGACAGCTAGGCAAGCTCTAGCGGGAGAAACAAGGGCGTGGTGTGGATGGGATGGAACCGAGACGCATTCGAGACAGGGTAAAACGAGGCCTGACAGGCCATAACCCAGATAGATCCAAGATTCTTACTCCGAAGCGAGATGAATGACTGGTTTGCTATGAGACCCATCGACCTTGGGAGTGAATAGAAAGAAAGGATTGTCGGTTAGATTCAAGGTATGCCAGTTGATTGATTCTACTCCACTTTCCAGATTGGCTTAGTGTTACATCTATCATTGGTGTCTCTTTTTTTATATTATTCTATAAGAGAAAGTCACTATAGTGAGTGGTCTGCCCCTGTAACTAACAATAAAATAAGAGAAGAAAGCTGTTAACGTAGGTCGGATCAACGCGGCGATAAATGCTATCCGACTTTCATGATCGAATCGATTCCACTGGCACACTTTGTCGAGATTGGCTTGGTCTTCAGTGTAAAAAAGTGAAGGTTCAAGTACAAGATCGAAAAGAATGCATTGCATGAACATTGAGATGCCCAAGAGAAAAAGAAGGAGTGAAAGCGTCGTTTAGTTAGGAACGAAGATAGTTGACCGGTATAGAGAGGGTTTTAGCGGGTAGAGGACCGATAGGGCAGAGAAGTCGTCTGGTTATCAAAATTCTGTATAGAAAGAAGATTCGTCTTGCTGAGCGCGGTAAATGCTTTTGACTTTTCCTCAAGTTGTTCTCTATCCGCTAGCACGCAGACAATAATAGGACAAATCTATGGCAAAGTGTGCAGCGAAGGTCAAGATACAATAGTGAGAACATTTTGAATAGTGCGTAGGTGGGCTCATTCCGAATTTCTGCATACCTTTCCTTTGTGCCGCCTTTTTTCCCATCCCATTCTTGACTTCTGTTGGTCAACAACCAACCACAACAAACAATCAAAACACTAGTCCTACTCCATCAGCTACAGGCTTTTCGGAGTGTCTGGAGGGAATTTTGATTTCTCATCACTATGTTTCCACTCCATTTTCATTACGAAGATGTATCACGTCAGGATCCGTTGCTCAAACTGAATCACGCCAACGTTATGGAAGTTCCTGGATCGTGTGAAATAAGAGTAGTACCAAAGGCACCCTATGATTTCAGAATAAAAAATGGAAAATTGGCTATGGAGATTCCGCGCGGTCAGAAATTCATACAGACACAAAGGGGTTCGACAGGAAAGTCGTTTCGATCCAATCCATTCTTGGGGTCAAATAAAGAAAAAGGATATGTCAGTGACCTAGCACGACAAAGCACTCTCCGAGGGCATGGAATGTCTCATTTTTCGGTCAGAATCTCGACAGTAATGTCTCTGTTAGATTCTCCGGTCGAAATACGGGAAAACTCCATTCAATTCTCGATGGAAACGGAGTTTTGCGAATTCTCCCCGGAACTGGAAGATCATTTCGAGATCTTCGAACATATTCGAGGGTTCAATGTGACTATTGTCACTTCGGCCAACACACAAGATGAGACTTTACCACCGTGGAGCGGCTTTTTGCAAAAAGATGAGGGAGAAACTCAGTAAGAGATGTCGGAGAAGCGAAATATACGAGATAACAAACGCAGATTGCTCGCGGCTAAATATGAATTGAGACGAAAGCTTTATAAAGCCTTTTGTAAAGATTCCGATCTTCCTAGTGATATGCGGGACAAACTTCGTTATAAGTTGTCCAAGTTGCCAAGAAATAGTTCCTTTGCACGAGTAAGAAACCGATGTATTTCCACGGGTCGCCCTCGTTCCGTATATGAGTTATTTCGAATTTCTCGTATCGTTTTTCGTGGATTAGCATCTCGAGGTCCTTTGATGGGCATAAAGAAATCGTCTTGGTAGCAACCGCCAAACCAATAGAACAAGGGTTAGCTCTGCAGCTGGTCCACAAGCAAGGTAAGTAGGTCCATTACCGGCCGGCTCCGGACCGAAAAGACCTAACGGAGTAATCCCTTATCTCGGATCGGAGATGCTATGCTAACGGGGCTGGAATCGAAGTGGGGGACCTATCTACCGCCTGTGTCTATCTCCTGTCAAGTATGCTCCCCAGACATAGACTACGTACAGGGTAGTACTCTTGGATATAATATCACCGCGTGAACATAACATTAAGTTACGAATGTAACTCCCGAGGGATCGACCACTATTCTAAATAAAGTCAGGCGGAGAACTGTTGTTCATTGGAGCGCCGGAGTGCGGAGGTTGTTCCCATCATGGAAGTAAGAGTGTGGGACTGAGCCTTCCGAGAAAAAAAAGTGCTTAGTTTCGTTGGAAAAACCAACGCAAATCAATATCATATTGACTTGATCTCGCCCAACTTCTAAGGATAGATAGAAAAGGTTGGAAGAGAGTGACTTTCTTAAAATCTCTCCTTTCTAAAGCTGCGCAAGGCGGCCCCACCCCTCTTTTCCCCCCTTTAATGAAAGACCCTCGCCCGCCCCGCTTCCTATTCATTTTTGGGTCGGGACCCGAGGGCCTTTTTTTCTCAAGAGGTGATTTCGAGAATCAACCAACCGACAAATCCGTAGCCCAGGTGACTCACAGCCTCCCTCTCGCCCAAATAAAATGGGATGAATTAAAAAAAAGAAGCTTTTTGATTGATTCAGGGCGCAGCGAAACCCAATTATTTCAAGGCAAAAGGGGGGCTTACTTACAATAATGGATTCTTTTTTTAAGTAGGGCCCCAGAACGAAAAAAAGGTGGGGGAACCAGAGTTGTCACGATAGGAAAGATCAAAAAATGACTCTAAGGAACCAACGATTCTCTCTTCTTAAAGAACCTATATCCTCCACACTTAATCAACATTTGATAGATTATCCAACCCCGAGCAATCTTAGTTATTGGTGGGGCTTCGGTTCGTTAGCTGGTATTTGTTTAGTCATTCAGATAGTGACTGGCGTTTTTTTAGCTATGCATTACACACCTCATGTGGATCTAGCTTTCAACAGCGTAGAACACGTTATGAGAGATGTTGAAGGGGGCTGGTTGCTCCGTTATATGCATGCTAATGGGGCAAGTATGTTTCTCATTGTGGTTCACCTTCATATTTTTCGTGGTCTATATCATGCGAGTTATAGCAGTCCTAGGGAATTTGTTCGGTGTCTCGGGGTTGTAATCTTCCTATTAATGATTGTGACAGCTTTTACAGGATACGTACTACCTTGGGGTCAGATGAGCTTTTGGGGAGCTACAGTAATTACAAGCTTAGCTAGCGCCATACCTGTAGTAGGAGATACCATAGTGACTTGGCTTTGGGGTGGTTTCTCCGTGGACAATGCCACCTTAAATCGTTTTTTTAGTCTTCATCATTTACTCCCCTTTCTTTTAGTAGGCGCCAGTCTTCTTCATCTGGCCGCATTGCATCAATATGGATCAAATAATCCATTGGGTGTACATTCAGAGATGGATCAAATTTCTCTTTACCCTTATTTTTATGTAAAGGATCTAGTAGGTTGGGTAGCTTTTGCTATCTTTTTTTCCATTTGGATTTTTTATGCTCCTAATGTTTTGGGCCATCCCGACAATTATATACCTGCTAATCCGATGCCCACCCCGCCTCATATTGTGCCGGAATGGTATTTCCTACCGATCCATGCCATTCTTCGTAGTATACCTGACAAATCGGGAGGTGTAGCCGCAATAGCACCAGTTTTTATATGTCTGTTGGCTTTACCTTTTTTTAAAAGTATGTACGTGCGTAGTTCAAGTTTTCGCCCTATTCACCAAGGAATATTTTGGTTGCTTTTGGCGGATCGCTTACTACTAGGTTGGATCGGATGTCAACCTGTGGAGGCACCATTTGTTACTATTGGACAAATTCCTCCTTTTGTTTTCTTCTTGTTCTTTGCCATAACGCCCATTCCGGGACGAGTTGGAAGAGGAATTCCTAATTCTTACACTACGGATGAGACTTAGATGTGAAAAATTCTGACACCAATCATTTACGTATTACACCAAGAATGAATTGACAAGCGCATTCGTTTTATAGTTGGCTATGTTGATATAGCTTAGAAAAGGGAAAAGAGAGTGACAGAACTGAAAAAATGACCTAAACACCCTTAAGAATCCATAGGGACGTGAGTCCCCTCTCCATGAAACAATACAATCCGTTTGCCTGTCTTGGTTGATTTCGCATATCTCTTGTTCTTGGGCAAGCTGCTCTTGCTCAAGTGGAATCAGTTGCAGTTGGCATATATAAATATAAAAAATAAGTAGAAGATCCTGTCTTCTTTCTTGCTTTAATAAAAATGCATTTCAAATGGCCAGATGTGCTTCCTACCTGCGCCTCGATATGCTGACTAATAGGGCGTTCCCTTCTCCTTCCATAATAAATGGAATGTTAGCGGTCATGTAACGCTCACGTAACGACCTCCTCACTCTCTCTTGCCGGCTTAGCCGGGGAGAGTAGATAGTCGAAAAAGAAAGGACAAAAAAATCCCCTTTTCATTTCTTTCTCAATTCAACATTGCCTGGATTTTTCCCAACCCACCCTAAGGAACAGCCTCCCTTTATCTACGGGCTATGGCTCACGAAATGGTTCTCCGAATTGAAAGTGGATGCTCTGGATCTCGAAATGGAAGGTATGCTGCTATACGAACTGTAAGAGATGCTAGGCAAGGTGGCGCCTATATAAATGGATGACGAGAACTGGCTCTCTATCTAAGCAAGATGGTAGTAGGTGGGAAGCTTCTGGCTCTAGCTTACTCTGCTACAACTACTGTGACTTCCACTGCCGCTACTTGCTTTGCTACTTTAGGTAGTGCAGCTGTAGGCTCTACTACCTTGGCTGCTAGAGGATTTGGAACTAGGCCTTATGCTGCTGGTGGAGGTAGTGGTGGGGAAGCTGGTTCTAGATCGACTTTTGCTGAATCGACAGAATCTACTGCTCGGTCGACTGACTCAACCATGTCTTTCTTCATTGACTGCTTTCATCAACAGAATCGCCGGAATCAACCGGCTCTACTGAAGCAACTACTCACTCTGGATCTGCTACTGGAAGATATGAATATAGGCATAGGTCAAGGTATGGTCAAAGGCAATCGCAGTGGTTGTTTCACCCAGAGCCGGAGTAGATTCACTCATAGCAGATACATTGGTTATTGATATGGATGAGACTGATCCGCTACACCATCACTACACTATAGATAGGTATATCGGCAGCGGGAACACTGGTAGAACGTTCGTTCCCATCAGGCAACAACGGAAGGGAGCCTCTAACTTGCCTGACCAAAGGAGAAGAGGAGTAGTCGAAAAGGAAGGAGTACGATCATCATCTTATGGAACGGGATTCGCTTTATTAGCGGAAATTTAGGAATGCCCTGCGATCAGCCTCAAGGCTAGGTTCAGGTCCGGCTACTACCGCATGGCCATGAGAGATGCGATTCTGGATTTTGGATACCTTAGTGAATGAGGGGCGGATGCGCTTCTCTCTTATGGATGAAGGCAGGGATCACCACAACCTGGAGCTTTATAAGGGGGTTCTATAAGGTTCACGCCCCGTCTAAGGCTCGACCGAGCTGTACAAAACAACGAACGCTATGAATGCATGGGGAAAGGCAAGACCCAACCCCAACACGAACAAAATACCCCAATACAATCACTAACTCTATAGGATAAAAAATGGCTTCTATCTGTTTTCTTTTCTTTTGGGAGGGGAGATCACATTCTATCCTAGGGCTAGGATAATATCCTATCTTCGGATAAAATAAATCTTCCTTTACTTTCCTTTAGCTAGGTAACACCTAACCTGAGGCCTGTCTCTATCTATATATGAGTTGTGAACGCCCGACGATTTGATGATAGAGTTATCTATAATTGTATGGCCAGGTAAAAAGCTAATCGATAAGTCTTTTATCCTACCCTATATCAGTTGAATTCTCACATAGGTGTAAAGATAAAAAGTAGTAGCTATTATAGATAGCTAAAAGTCTATCTATATAGGGTGAAAAAATAAAAGAAAGGGAAAATATGATTTAATTAATATATATCTATATGAAAATGAATTTGTATCATATATTTATTAAACTTACTACGAAGAAACCTGAATTTAGGGAACAACCTACTTATCATATTAATAATTTTTAGGTATTAAACCTGCATGGTATATTTTCAATGGTAGCGATTTTGTTATATTCTATTATTCTACTTATAGAGTTCTAAATGAGCTTCAAACACTTATGAGATCAGCACCCCCTGATGCTAAATCTATTATATACAAAATGGAAGATCAACTTGAAGGAACTAGTGCTTCAGTTACCTATACATTCTCTAAATGGATACCTTTTAGATATATCTATAAATATAGGATACCCGTATTATAAATTCCTAAGATAAGAGGACTTTCAGATATCTTACAAAATTATACCCCTATAAGGATAAAGAGCTTTAATCTAAGGTATGCTATTCACTACTCGTATTACGTAGATATTCGCTTTGTGATTTTTCTTTGTATATTCTTTGGTTATTCTATATGGGCGTGCATAGCCCCTTACCCTCTTTTAAATAATCCTACTAAGGCATTGAGTGCTCCTTATATTCAAATAATTGTTCATTCTATCAGAGATACTTATTTAAACCATGTTTGTTACCACCACTCAAATATTCTTAGCCCATGTGACTGTGGGGAGCCTATCAATAAGACTGTTAGAGCTCTCTTTCCCCTATCATCCTTTGACCCACTACATATTAATAATGTAGAAGTTCAAAAAAACACTTCTATTATGGTAGCAACCATGATTCTCACTATAGCTCTTATGGAGTCTGTTTCTCAACACGGGGTATATTTGCCATTCTATGAATAAAAAAAGATCTTATTCTTATTCTTTGTTGTTTTATCCTTTCAATTTATCTTACCAAGCAAGGGATTCACTCCAACAGAAGAAAACCCTGATATCGAATCTGAATTGAGCACTCGTATTTCGCTACCTTTCTCCGATCGACTAAGAAGATTCACTGATAGCGTCTGCTAGAGATGCTTTACCTAACAATGACTTTCAAGTGGGAATGAAAGTCGATATAGGGCTCAAAAGCCACATTTTTCGATCCTTCAGGCCGTAATCACCCGATTGAAGAGGATCCAGCGGGAGGTCAATAGAAATTCTTTGTGGAAGAAAGGTAGCTAGATGTCTACTATTTATTCATACTTTAGAAATGAAGGACTCTCTCTATCCTGAGTTACTCAACCAGACCCGGACCTTACTCATACTTACTTCCCGGTACTCAATGGAGCTCTTTCTCAACCGGACTCGAAGACAGTGGTCTAACCATTTCAAAGTGTGCTAGTACTCGAGGAATGGCAGAAGATTACAAAGACTCGAAAACAGAAAGGGCATTGGCATCGGGGCTAGAAAGCAAGTAGGTAGGAACGCAAGCATGAAAGGAAAGCTAGAGAGAGATAGCCCTTTTATTTTTATAAAGTATATATAACCATTCTAATCTAAAGGCTTATACTCAAACGGACTCTAAAACCATAAGGCATGGGGTTCGCTTTCAAGTGAAATTCATGAGCTTGTTAACGGTACCTGGGCACCTCTTGCTAGCTGTTCTACCGCCATCAAAGATGGCCTGTAGCTTGATTTCGAACAGAGAACTTCTGTCTATTAAAGGATAGACGAGCACACGTACGCGAAAGAAAGCCAAGGAAGGAAAGAGCGGCAAAAGCTTTTTCTCTTTTTTAAAAGAAGTAGATGCCATGAGGATGCCCAATGGAGAATTAGATGTCAGCTGGGGGATTCAAGCTCTATACCTTACCTCTCCAAAAGGGCAAACATGCCAGGCCTATAATCAACGCAAAGGGGAGCTCTAAGGATAGGATACAGGCAGGGATAGAAAGATAAGAAAGAAAGGCAAAGGCCAAGGTTCATTAGCTCCATAGCAGCCAAGTGGTAGGTTTTTTTCGGATTTAGGCTACTTAAATAATAAAAAGAAGGAATGAATTGATTTTGTGATTCCTTCTTTCCGCTCTTCGCTTAGCTACACCGGCTTACAGATGCCCATATCCTTCATGGATCTAGGAGTTCATACGAATAATGGCTAGCGGGATTCCGCATTCAATCGGAGTTGCCTTAGTTGGTTTCCGGCACTAAAGACTCTAAATAGTAGTTTATGCCGCTTCAAGAAGCATTCTAATCCCTTCTTTAACTTACAGGGCAATCAAGGAATAGAAGCTACCATCCTAGGGATAGGATATATTATATATCTCTACCTAGCTCCTTGTCTAGCAGCCAAGAACAAGAGAGCTACTTAACTCAGGTTTAAGAATGATTTAGAGTCAGATGAGAAAACCGGAGAGAGCCTCAATAAGTTAATAGGCCATTTATTACTTGACTCTTAGAACCTTTGTTTTGGGATCCACTTCCAGGACAGGAAAGGGCGATCCATCTATTTACTTTACCCTAGTTCACGAGAAAGAGTCCTAGGGATAGACCCCTTTGTTTTACACCGAGAAGAAATCAATAGAATCGTCTGATACTAGATGAAGAGGTACCCCGGAAGGGATAGAGGAGGGACAGGCCTGCCATTAGAAGAAACCAAAGGCAATTAGTTCATCTTTGAATAGGTAGCCCGGTTAACCAGACAACCTGGAGGGACTTCCTGCCATACAGGAAAGGAAAGACCTGGGGCCTGTACTCCGGAACTCCGCTTATATCGAAGGGGAGCAGCTTTTTATGCGACACTACTCTGGCGAAGAGTGAACCGCTTCCTACGCATTTCTGTCGGTCAAAAGACCAGATCCCATTACCTATTTCCACATCTCCGGTACCGGTCTAATTCACCTCGCAACGAAGGGCGCACTTATCTTAGAATAATGACAGGATTCCCTCGTATTTAGTACTTCTATGATATCGGTTAAACTACGCCCACTTCTGGCTCATCAACTGGGGCAGATCCATCATCCATACTAGCAAGAATCTCTGCTGATACCCATACCACGCCCAGAGGCAGTTAGCTTCTTTATATTGAGTAGCCCCTTATCTTATCTGGCAGTACGTATTGAATAAGTCGTTCCCCATCAGTGTAATCAGAATCCCATATCAGTCATCAAAGATGAAGAATGAAGTTAGCTACTGATCAGATATGGAATATGGATGATAGCATCCTTGTGAGTTAGTTACAAGACTGACAGCAAGCATATCCCCGGACATTAGCGCCTAAGAACGAGCATTTTCAAGCAATCCATTCAGCTGGAAACTGAGCCCAAGCTGTCTTCCTATAGCCCGGAGGTAATGACAAAGAAAGTAGCTCAGGGCTCTGCCTCTTCTTCTTCAAAGTGGGCGACCAAAGCGGGAGACGAAGCCCACCATCGGTTCATGTCTCTGTCGCTTGCTCGCTCGTAGCCGTGCTAGCTGCATCTCCGACTGCCTTTCCTTCTTCTTGGCCAATAGGCTTCCACTTTCCCAATCTTTGGAATCCCAGTCCTCTACTATGGACTAGCACTACTTCCCTAGAGAAAGGGCAGCTATTTAGCAAACTACGGGATACCAAACAAAAGGATGTCCAAGCAAAAACTCTTGGCTCAACCACCGGTCTGTCCTTGGCTGCGATGCGAGGGAAGGGATGGGGAACGACGCTGAGGAGCTAGCAGAGATAGAACCAGTCTTGATGTGATGTAGCTCGGGGCTTAGCACCCACCCCAATCCTGATCGAAGTCTCATGTTTCAAAAGGATGAAATGAATATATCGTATGTAGGGTCCGCTAGCGCAAGTCAGAATTATGAGTCCTATAGCCGGTGAATCATCCCCCAAACCACAGGGGTCAGAACTCTTCCTTCGTTCCATGACTCGTTTAGTCTTCCCATTCCTTTTCATTCTTCTCTCGCAAAGCATCTGATCCAGAATCATGTAGGGAACTTTATCCCTGGTCCAGAAGAAG